>NC_090652.1:179295492-179592252 GCF_040937935.1 Hyperolius riggenbachi | reverse complement strand
GGAGAGCTGGAGCTACATACTGGGCTGAAATAATGCCGCCCTTTTCTACATGTGGGGAAGAAGGAAGTCAAGAAAAAGTAGGGAGACGGGGAGTTAAGAGCCGATGGAAACAGAAGAAAAGGAGATTTTATCTCCTACTAAGTTCAACATGTGTACTTTACGGCAAAAACTGGGGAAGGGGGGGGGGGGGGGGGAGGGAAGGGAGGGAACCACTCTCTGATGGGAATTTAGATAGGGAAAAGTCGAGGTATCTGTGGTTGTATGTCAATACTAATCTGGTCAATGGTATACTAAAACCTAAGAATATGAGATGTGCCTATGTAAAGCTGATGATGATATGTACAATGTTCTTTTTGGGGCCCAGCCATCTGTTTATGTACACCTAGAACGGACAAATTACTATAAAAATCGTATCGTGGAATGTGAAGGGTCTGAGATCGCCTATGAAACGATCACAGGTCCTTCGGCATCTGAAAAAATTTAAAGCGGATGTAGCGCTACTACAGGAGACCCACTTGAAAGCGGATGAGTTTAAATTTATGCAAAAAGGATGGGTAGCTACCTGCGTAGGAGCTGCGGCGATAGAACGAAAAGCTGGAGTACTTATTCTGGTAAACAAATCATTACAAGCACGAACAGAAATAATACAATCTGATAGTGCAGGCAGATGGCTGGGCATCAAATTGCACCTTGCAGGAGACACCCTGACGGTATATAATGTGTATGGCCCAAACACAGATAATGATACGTTCCTGGGGAATCTGAAGTGAGAGCTTGCTAAACACAATATTAGCACAGTAATAGTGGGGGGAGATTGGAACGACGTGATACACCAGGTAGAGGATAGATCAGGCAGCTCAATACAAGGGAGACAAAAATCTTCTAGGCGAATAACTAACTTGGCACGGTTCCAAAGCACACTTCAATTAACAGATGCATGGAGATATATTCACCCGTATGGCAGGGAATACTCGTTCTATTCAGCAGTACACTGCACTTTTTCACGTATAGACCAAGTATTCCTAGGAGACTAATTGGTAGGTAGATTACATAAGGCGGAAATAGAAGACATAGTCATCTCGGACCATGCGCCAGTGAGCATTGAGCTACATGAAAAAATACAGAGGGGCACGGATATCTTGTGGAGGCTCCCGTCCCACCTATATGGAGATGAGGACTGCCACAAAATCTTGCAAGGGTGGTGGTTAGAATACAGGGAGGATAATAAAGAGCATGAGGGGAACCCACATCTCCTTTGGGAAGCAGCTAAAGCGGTGCTAAGAGGGAGAACTATGGCCTATACGGCTACAAAAAAGAAACAAACAGCTACAAAATATAGGGAAGCAGTAATGACAGTGAGGGAGGCATTCCGGCAATACAGGCAGACCCCGAATACAAATACAAGGCAGGAATGGATAAAAGCGAAGACAGCATCAGATCATTGGTTTAAGGAAAGGGAGATGCTACTAAAACCATATCAGGACCTAAAATATCACAAATTCGGTAGCAAAGCAGGTCATCTCCTATCCCTCATGGCTAGAGGACAGTACTCACCCTTGACACTACATGCTTTAAAAAAACAGGATGGGAACATAGCGTACCACCCTAAAGAGGTAAACTTAGTATTTGAACAATTTTATAGAGACCTGTACACAGCACCGACAGATCATGACACACAACATATTAATAGTATACTGGAAAATATTAAACTTCCAAAACTAACACCAGAGGACCTGTTAGAATTAAACTCAGACATCACTGAGAAGGAAGTCAGGCAAACCATTAAATCACTTTCAAATCATAAAGCCCCTGGGCCTGATGGCCTGCCAGGGGAATTTTATAAAATTATCCAGAAGGAGGCAAGTGCCCTGCTGGCAACAGTATATAACAAAATACTAAAAGGGGAACAAATGCTGGCAACAGGAGAGACAGCATACATCAAATTAATATTAAAGCCAGGGAAAGACCCGCAAGACCCGGGCTCCTATCGCCCGGAATCGCTAATTAATCAAGACCTAAAAATTATGACTAAAATAATGGCAGATAGATTGGCACAACTGATGCCAACATTAATCAATAAGGAGCAGGTGGGATTCGTCAGGGGGAGAGCGGCAGTTACAAATATAAGAAAAGCATTAATGGTGCTGGAGCAGGTTAAAGCATACCCAAAAACATATAAGGATAGTGCTATAGTGACCTTTGACGCAGAAAAAGCGTTTGACGCAGTTAACTGGACGTGGGCGACACCAGTCATGGAAAAGATGGGCTTTCAAGGGGCATTCCTAAACATGTTTCACCTACTATATAAAACGCCACAAGCCAGGGTGTACACCCCTGGATTCCTGTCCAAACCTATCATGTTGAAGCGGGGGACCAGACAAGGATGCCCGCTATCCCCCCTAATTTTTCACATAGCCCTGGAGCCCATAGCATGAAAATTACACAAGGAAATACCTGGGATCCAGATAGGCCAGATGAAACTGGTGCAGACCCTCTTTGCAGATGATCTGATGCTGTTTCTTGCAGAACCAAAAACACAATTACCTAAGGCGCTTTCAATTATCAAGGAAATGGGACAATACTCTGGTTTCAAAATAAATGTAAACAAAAGTGAAATATTACAACTATCTAAATTTGCAGACCCACAAGATGTACAAGGATTGGGGGTACGGGTAGCTTCGGAAAAGATTAAATACCTGGGGGTAGAAATTGGTAAGGACCCCACCTCTTTGTATAGCCGGAATGTCTCCCCACTGGTAAAGGAGGTGATAACACAAATCCAAGGATGGGAGAATAATATCCCACTGGGAGTAGCAGGGAGATCAGCACTAATACAAATGGTGAGCTTTGGAAGACTACTATACCCAATGCAGGTACTCCCGGTACTCTGGAAGCATAAAGATATAATGGCCTTGAATAAGGCCTTCACAAAGTTTCTGTGGAAAAACAAAAGAACGCGTATCAAACTGAATAGGTTGCAAATCCCAAAGGAGATGGGGGGTCTTAACCTCCCTGGCGTTCTATTAAGATCGCCAGGGAGGCTGTGGGAGGGTTTTTTTTTAATAAAAAAAAAACTGTTTCATGCAGCCAACTGAAAGTTGGCTGCATGAAAGCCCACTAGAGGGCGCTCCGGAGGCGTTCTTCCGATCGCCTCCGGCGCCCAGAATAAACAAGGAAGGCCGCAATGAGCGGCCTTCCTTGTTTTGCTTACATCGTCGCCATAGCGACGAGCGGAGTGATGTCATGGACGTCAGCCGACGTCCTGACGTCAGCCGCCTCCGATCCAGCCCTTAGCGCTGGCCGGAACTTTTGTTCCGGCTGCGCAGGGCTCGGGCGGCTGGGGGGACCCTCTTTCGCCGCTGCTCGCGGCGGATCGCTGGCAAAGTGCCGGCTGCGTGTGCTGCTTTTTAGTTTGTAAAAATCGGCCCAGCAGGGCCTGAGCGGCGACCTCCGGCGGTGATGGACGGATATATTCGTCCATACCGCTGAGGAGGTTAACATGCCTGACATCAGGAGATATAACCTGGCATGCCTGTTCAGGCAATGTCAGGGATTGGATATCAGGGAAAGAAGATTTCTCAAACACTGATTTGGAACGCCATGTTGCGGAGCCATTTGAACTGACAGCTTTGCTACACTCAAAATGGGCTGACCTTCCCTTACGATTAAAACATAGTATCATATACAGGGACACCCTTATAACATGGAGAGAGGTAAGGAAAAAATTTGGGCTACCATGAAGAATATCCAAATACTTACCATTGGAAGGCAACCCAGAATTTAAGCTGGGCTTAATACAAGACAATTATGGGAGGTGGGCAGATAAGGGAATACTGAAGGTGGGAAATCTCCTAAATCTGAAAGCACATAGATGGCTGACGTTCCTGGAAGTAAGGCAGCAATATGGTGTTTCCAAAACAGATTTCTTAGCCTATGGCCAGATACGCTCATATGTAAAGGCGCGACTGACAAACATTGCAGGTATAGCGAATATCCTCCCTTTTGACCACTTTTTAAAACCCAGAGGAGAAAAGGTGTCCGTGTCTGAAATACAAACAGCATTAGCAAAAATTGGAATGCAGAAAAAAAGCTCAGGCTAATATGGCAAGATGGAAGAAGTATTTCCAAATTTCGAATGTAGAGGCACGTATTCTAGAAGGCGATAATTGTGTGAGACAGGTAATAGTAAGTGAAAGGTGGAGGGAGTCACATCTAATGATGATCTATCATGCAAAATATGCCTTCAATATTAAATATACAATACCTAGACCAGACCACATAGACCACTGCCCCAAATGCAGATTCCAGGGAGCTGATATGGTACACTGTATATGGAGTTGCCCGAAAATACAAACATACTGGGATGAGGTGATAGGCTATGCTAATAAAATTGGAAAATGTACGCTACCAAAGGACCCCATGCTTCTGCTTTTTAACTCCACACTAGAAGGGGAAAATAGCATGAAAATAACAAATATGATACATGTGCTTATTATTGCTGCCAGAAAGGTAATCTATAACAGATGGATCTACTCTTCCCTCCCGTCTCTCTGGGATCCCAAAGAGGAACTAAGGCATTTGATGATGCTGGAAAAACTAGACGCCAGTATGAAATAAGACAAAGGCACTGCAAAGTTCTTCAAGAAATGGAAACCCTTCTTAATGGACAATATGTCAAAAGAGGATCTGCGAAAAGTGGTGACCCCCTTCAAGTATACTACTTGGTATCTCAAAGGACGAATAGCCAATACTCTAGGACAACTGGACTTTGGTGATTAGTATATAGAATGGGCCTGGACATACAGACTGCCAAATAGGATACTGGGACTAGAGAGGAACTGGATAGGGAAATCAGAGAGTGGTTAAGGGAGGGGGGTGGAAGGTTAACTTGGAGGGGGGGGGGGGAGGAGGGGGGGTTGAAATGTTGTCTTCTTTGTTCAAATAGTGCATGTTGCACACCAACCTATTTGTATTTTCATATGGTCTATGACCAAAACGGTTTGGAAAAATAATAAAAAACATTTGGGAAAAAAAAAGTAGGACAGAAGACGGCTGAGGGGGATGTAAGGAGGCACAGGGAGACAGAGGAGACAGAAAGAGCCACAGGGAGACAGAAGAAGGCACAGAAGTAGGCACAGAGGGACAGAGGAAGGCGCAGAGGTGGCACATAGGGACTGAAGAGGCACATGGAGAAAGGAGGCACAAAGGGAGACAAAAGGAGGAACAGGAGGACAGAAGGATGCAGAGTGAGACTGAAGGAGATACAGGGAGCAGAGGTAGCACAGGGGGGCAAATAAAGGTAAAGGGGACATAGAGGCACAGGGGGACAGAAGAAGGTAAAAAGGGGCACAGAAGGAGGCAGAGGTGGCACAGGGGGACTGAAGGAGGCACATGGAGACAGAAGGCGGCACAAAGGGAGACAGAAGGACAAACAGGGGGTCAGACATGGCACAAGGGACTGAAGGAGGCACAAGAAGACAGAAGGTGGCACAAAGGGGGAAAGAAGGATGCGAAAGGCACAGAGGAGGCAGCTGCCTGCAACTTAAGTGTAGATGAAGCAGAAGCAAGTAATAGAACAGGGCGGGGCTAAGTCTATGGGGCAGGACTTAATCCAGCAACGTGGCGCCCCAGGACCAATGGCACTCCAGGCAATGGCCTGTACTGCCTATGCCTAGGGGCGCCCCTGGGTCATAGAGAGGAGGTGGTGCCAGAGTGAGTGACTCTGAAGGTCCTATCTGTGAGATAAGAGGAAAGCCAAGAAAGAGCAAGACCCTGAATGCCCATGGATGAGAGCATTTGGAGAAGAAGGACGGTATACCTGGAAATGAATCAGCATACCGTAAAGATTAACATGGTTTATTCACATATCACACCAAATGTTCACTCCAGTCACCAACGACTGTTACTGGGCCACGGTGGGCCCTCTTGGTCAAGGCATTTAACAGAATGATAACACCTTTTATATGCCTTGACAAAGAGGACCCGCCGTGGCCCCGGAATGGACATTTGGTGTGTTACGTGAATAAACCATGTTAATCTTTACGGAGTGTGCGTACCTTTTGGATTTTGTGCCTTAAGAACATTTCAGTCTTGCACCTCAAAGTTACTTATGGTGTGCAACTCTTTCTCTAACTTGGAAATTAATTAGAGCACTCAATATTTAATTTTATATAAAAAAAAATCTCTCTTTCAGAAGAGATTCAGGCTTGATAGGACTTTACAGTGGTTTGCAAAAGTATTCGACCCCCTTGAAGTTTTCCACATTTTGTCATATTACTGCCACAAACATGAATCAATTTTATTGGAATTCCACATGAAAGACCAATACAAAATGGTGTACACGTGAGAAGTGGAATGAAAATCATACATGATTCCAAACATTTAAAAAAAATAAAATAACGCAAAGTGGAGTGTGCGTAATTATTCAGTCCCCTTTGGTCTGAGTGCAGTCAGTTGCCCATAGACATTGCCCGATGAGTGCTAATGACTAAATAGAGTGCACCTGTGTGTAATCTAATGTCAGTACAAATACAGCTGCTTTGTGACGGCCTCAGAGGTTGTCTAAGAGAAAATTGGGAGCAACAACACCATGAAGTCCAAAGAACACACCAGACAGGTCAGGGATAAAGTTATTGCGTAATTTAAAGCAGGCTTATGCTACAAAAAGATTTCCTAAGCCTTGCACATCCCACGGAGCACTGTTCAAGCGATCATTCAGAAATGGATGGAGTATGGCACAACTCTAAACCTACCAAGACAAGGCTGTCCACCTAAAATCACAGGCCGAACAAGGAGAACGATGATCAGAAACAGGGATGCTGATCACGGATACCCGGGTATCCGACCATTTTTCCGCTATCCGGTCGGATCCGGATTCCGGATACCTGGGCCCAAATCCGGATAGCTCTATGCAGATATCTGGCCGCATAATCCGGATACCCGCGGATATCCGGCGGATATCCTGATCCGGGTACTGAAAGTAAGGAGATGATGTAATTGAGCCAAACAGAGGGCTCCCAGCAGAAGCCCTAGCAACCAATCACAGAGGGGAACCCTGGCCAGCCCCACCTGACCTCATTGAGCCAATCAGAGGCCTCCTAGCCTAAGCCCTGGCACCCAATCACAGAAGGAAACCCTGGCCAGCCCCCCTGTATAGTAAGGAGGGTTGGCATGATGAGACAGATCATCCTTACTTGTGAGGCTGGCTGGCTGCTCACTGACAGACTTGCTCCAGTGCTGTTGGCTTAGCAAGCAGGCATGCTCAGATGTACCAAAATTCGGTTCTTGTACATTCGAATTCGGGTCCGCATGACATTCGAATTCGCCTTTGACCACGAAATTCGGTTCGGATTCATATTCGGTTCGGGGTTACGCCTCAAAATTCGGTAAAAATTAGTGTTCGCGAATTCGGGGTTTTTTTTGTGTTTTTTTTTAAAGGGAAATCACATTGAAATAGGTGTACTTAAAAACAAACAAAACTAAAAATGTGACGTGTGGCACTGGCAGCAGGCAATGCATTGTGTGGACCCTGGCGGTGGGACCACTGACAGCAGGAGGATAAATACAGCAGAAGCAGCAGGAGGAGGAGTGACGTGTGGCACTGGCAGCAGGCAATGTATTGAGTTGACCATGGCGGTGGGACCACTGACAGCAGGAGGATAAATACAGCAGCAGTAGGAGGAGGAGTGATGTGTGGCACTGGCAGCAGGCAATGCATAGTGTGGACCCTGGCGGTGGGACCACTGACAGCAGGAGGATAAATACAGCAGCAGCAGGAGGAGGAGTGACGTGTGGCACTGGCAGCAGGCAATGTATTGTGTTGACCCTGGTGGTGGGACCACTGACAGCAGGAGGATAAATACAGCAGCAGTAGGAGTGACGTGTGGCACTGGCAGCAGGCAATGTATTGTGTGGACCCTGGCGGTGGGACCACTGACAGCAGGAGGATAAATACAACAGCAGCAGCAGGAGGAGGAGGAGTGACGTGTGGCACTGGCAGCAGGCAATGCATAGTGTGGGCCCTGGCGGTGGGACCACTGACAGCAGCAGGATGAAAATGAGCGCGGTGTAATATGTTGCCGCTTTATAAATACAATAAATACATAAATCAATTCATAAATAAATCAATGCAGCAGGCCAGCAGCAGCAGGAGGAGTCAGGTAGAAATACAATAAATACATAAATAAATTCATAGGTAAATCAATGCAGCAGGCCAGCAGCAGGAGGAGTCAGGTAGAAATACAATAAATACATAAATAAATTCATAGATACATCAATGCAGCAGGCCAGCAGCAGCAGGAGTCAGGTAGAAATACAATTAAAACATAAATAAATTCATAGGTAAATCAATGCAGCAGGCCAGCAGGAGGAGGAGGAGTCGCCACGTATGGCAGGCAGCAGGCAATGTATTGTAATTCCCAGGCAGGCACCTCATGTCCTCCTTTCGCCGACAACAGGTGCCAGGAACGCGCCTTCTATCCAGGCCTGGTTAATCTTCAAAAATGTCAGTCTGTCCAAGCCCTCTGTGGACAGACGAGAGCGCTTCTCGGTGACCACGCCACCGGCCGCACTGAAGCACCTCTCAGACAGCACGCTGGAAGGGGGCAAGACAATACCTCCAGGGCGTACTGCGCAAGCTCCCTCCAGATGTGCAAGCGCTCCACCCAGTACTCCATGGGGTCAACAGGCTCCTCGCTGCCGGTGTCAAGCCCACTGAAGGACCCCATGTAGTCGGCCACCATCCGGATCATGCGCTGGCTGTGACTCTCACCGAAGGTGGCTGCTGCCCGCACCTCCTCTCTCAGCTGCTGTACCTTCATGTAGAATGCCTGCGTCAATGACAGCAGGTCTCCTGGGCGCCTGACGCTGCTGCTGGCTGCAGGCACCTGCTGCTGTGCTGCTGGCTGCTGGACAGGGACAGAGGGAGTGGAAGGATCTCCTGCAAGGATCTCCTGCAACTCCCTTGCTCGCTGCTCACGGTCTCTGGCAGGCAGAAACTGATCCCACCTCCCCCTCAGCCGTGGGTCCAGGATCATGCTGATGCAGGCGTCCTCCCTCGCTTGCATCCGCTTGACCCTGGGGTCTGTGCGCAGGCAGCGCAGCATGTGCGCTGCCATGGTGAACAGGGTGGACCGTCTAACAGAGACATCAGGGTCAGCGTCCTCCTCCTCCTCTTGCCCCTGAGACTCTTCCTCCTCTCTCCACCCTCGCACCACTGCTGCTGCACTCCGATGTCCCCCCCCCCCCCAGCAGCAACGTCCAGCACCTCCAACTCCTCCTCCTCCAGGGACTCAAATACCTACGGAGCAGTGGAATTCGCAGGCGGCTGCTGTTCCAGCTGCTTCAGGGACTCATCTCCCAAATCCACCAAATCGCCAAGTGCCCTGTCCAGCAGACAAACATAGGGCACCCACTGGCAGAGGGATGCCCGTTGTTCACTCACCAGGTTGGTTCCCTGCAGGAAGGGAGCCAACACCAAGCAGACCTGCTGCATCTGCCCCCATTGCGCGTTGGTGAGGAGCTGAAGTGTGGTGCTGCTTCTCCTGCCGGTGCCGGCGACAGTGGCATCATAGATGTACCGGTTGACAGCCCTCCTCTGCTCAACCAGCCGCTCCAACATCGCCAGGGTGGAGTTCTAGCGAGTTGGCACATCTATGATGAGGCGATGTTGTGGCAGGCCCTCCTGCTGCTGGATGTCTGCCAGTTTTGCTGCGGCAGCTGCTGAGCGGCGGAAAGTGTGCACAATTTTCCGCGCCGCTTCTAACAGCTCCTCCATCCCCAGGTAGGTGCGCATGAACTTTTGCACCACCAGGTTCAGGACGTGGGCCAAGCAAGGGACGTGGAGCAAGTCTCCACTGCTGATGGCAGCCAGCAGGTTGGCAGCATTGTCGGACACCACCAATCCCACAGTGAGGCCTCTGGGGGTCAGCCACGTCCTTTCCTGCTCCCTGAGGTACCGGAGCATGTTTGATGCCGTCAAGGGGTTTTTCCCTGACTTTTCATCTCCAGCAGCGCTTGGCAGTGGCGGGCCTTCACGCTGCTGGAGAGACGGGATCGCTTGGCGGCGGGAGCTGCTGCTTCTCCCCTGACCCCACGCGGTGGCACCACGTAGTGGGCGACTGGTGCTGCTGTGCCCGAGGGTGGACCTGCTGCTTCCTCGCTCTGGCTTTCCACCAGGCTGACCCAGTGGGCCGTAAAGGACAGATAGTGCTCTGTCCCAAACCGGCTGCTCCATGAATCCATGGTTATGTGGGCCCGCGCACTCACAGCGTGATCCAGCGCGCGCCCCACGTTCGCCATGGCAGAGCGGTTCAGTGCTGGGATCGCGCTGCGGGAGGAATAGTGGCGGCTGGGGACTTGCCACTCCGGGATCCCAACCTGCAGCAGTGCTCTGATGTCACTCCCCTCCTGCACAAAGGAATATGGCAGGAGCTGGGAGCACATGACCCGGGCAAGCAACCCGTTCAGCAACCGGATGCGCCTGTGGGCGGGAGGCAGCACCTTGGTCCCACCGGGGAATGCTTCGCTGAGCAGGGTCTGGCGGCGTTTGCCTGCACGGGAGGATGAGGAGGCCACTGTGGAGGGAGCTGATGAGGCCACTGTGGAGGGAGCTGATGAGGCCACTGAGGACTGGCTGCCCAAGGGGGGGGGGTTGCTGCGGGTGGTGGTAGCGACTGAAGCTTCCTCCACCGATGACGAGCTGCCTTCAACCAACTGTGCTGGTGGTACTGGTGGCTCATAGGAAGGATCTATCAAGTCATCATCATCAACCCCAAACATATCCTGTGAGCCCGCCTCAACCAACTCCTCTACCCCAACATCCCCTGCATCACGCCCCTCCTCCTCAGCGCCAACAACAAACTTCTGCACCTCAAACTCTCCTCCTCCTCCTTGGATGGCCCCATGATCTCCAACTCCTACTTCTCCAAAGCATTTCTGTACATGGTCACAGTCTGAGGGGAGAAGAGCGTGCTCATTGAGGGCAGGCTGGTCGATGGGGTCACCGTGACAATGGCCTCAAGCGCTGGTGGAGGCCTGCTGCAGACCGGAGTGCTGGTGGTGGTGGCACTGGTCTCGCTGGTGCTGGAGGCCTGGCTGGAAATGGTGGCTTGCTGCTCCGCCATCATTTCCACCACAGCCTGCACCTGACTCTCCCCAATGGGCGGTGGGTGACGACCCGTCTCAAAGATGGGCGCAACACGCTGCTGTTGCGCCTCTGCTCCCTCCTCCCTGTGGTCAGTGGCTGGCGGCGGACCAGTCCCAGACCTGCTGCTGCTGGCAGTGGCTCCTGCAATGGCGCTGCCTCTCCTGGTGGTGCCTTGCCCTCTACCTCTACCTCTGCCAGTCATTGTGCACTATACAAATACAGTAAAAAAAAAAGTAGAAGACGGCGGGAAAGGGTGTAAACTTTAATAAAGTCTGTGTTGGTGGTGACTTGGTGGTGACTAGTAGTAGCAGACAGTAGTAGTAGTAGTACGCACGCAGGTAACTAAGAAACACCTAGCGTACTACACTATAAGTAAGTCGTGCGGCAGACAGTCGGTGACAATTA
The DNA here is from genome assembly GCF_040937935.1 of Hyperolius riggenbachi. Lineage (NCBI taxonomy): Eukaryota > Metazoa > Chordata > Amphibia > Anura > Hyperoliidae > Hyperolius > Hyperolius riggenbachi. The sequence goes on along the minus strand of NC_090652.1, from coordinate 179,580,701 downwards.
CAATCGGTCACACATGGTCAGACACAATCAATGGATCAATAGGCTCGGGCAGGTGACAGACAGTCACAAGTCACTCACAACGGATGCTGGTGGTGGCCTGTATGTGTTGTAACTCTTATTTATTACACACTACAGTCTACAGATGATAATAAAATCACACAGTAACAGTGAAAAAAAAAATAAGTGAACGGGTACTAGAAGTATAGTAGTAGACACTAGTAGTAGTACGCACGCACGCACGCAGGTAACTAAGAAACACCTAGCGTACTACACTATAAGTAAGTCGTGCGGCAGACAGTCGGTGACAATTACAATCGGTCACACACGGTCAGATGCAATCAATCAATCAATCGGCTCGGGCAGGCGACAGACAGTCACAGGTCACTCACAACGGATGCTGGTGGTGGCCTGTCACAGTCAGTAACTAACTAACACAGAACTGAAACTAATAAAGTAACAGACTACTGCAGTAATAATTACTAATAACTAAACTAGTACTACTAAGTACACAACTAACTAGAATCCCTAACCTACCTAAGCTAGTAGTAGGCTAAAGGCTCATACACACATCAGACTATAGTCTTTGGAAAATGAAAGATCACAGACCAATCTTACCACCCTTCATGTAGTATGAGAGCCATACTATACACAGATGAATGTCAGTTAAATCATGTGTGTATGCTGATCTGCAGATCTCATAGACTATCATTGCAATTTGCAGGAATGGATTTTTGGCAGGAACATATCTTTTGCAGATACTGATCTTTTGTGTCTGTACAGCATCTGTGTGTGCAGCATATTGCAAAGATTTTTTTCTGATGTGGAGTTCAGCTCCATAGAAAAGACTGTGTAGGTATGGCTCTCATACTACATGAAGGGTGGTAAGATTGGTCTGTGATCTTTCATTTTCCAAAGACTATGGTCTGATGTGTGTATGTGGCCTAAGGCTACCTAGGCTAGCAGGCCTAGCATGCACACAGACTAACACTAGCCTAGCACAGTATACACTATACACTAGCTGACTAAAAACAATCAAAATACTAGCTAACTATATAAGACAACAATAAATGTGTTTAGGAGGTGTTTAGGAAGCAAAACGCTAGGTTTAGCAGTGAAAAGCACTTGCTCAGACACAGCACAGCACTGGAGAATCTCTCAGTACCAGCAGCAGTCACACAAGTGCGTGGCTCCGCAAGATGGCTGCCGCCGCCTTATATAGAGGAGTGGAGGGCTCCCTTCCTCTGATTGGTTGCTAGGGTTGCCAGGTCCTAGGCAGGAGGACTTCTGATTGGCCCAATCACGTCATCCCCGAATTCAGAAGCCGAAACCGAACCCACAGCTCCATCCGGCCGAATTCGAGTGCGCACATTCGGCAGGCTTCGTATTCGGGTTCGGCTCGGATTGCAGCATTCGGGTTCGCATTCGGCAAGCCCATAAAACCACCCGAATTTTTGGGGAAACTTCGCATTCGGGGTCCTGCTGAGCACCCCTGTTAGCAAGTGCTGTATATAGTGATAAACCTAAAGCTTTGAGTGCTAAACACCTTCACTACACTATTGTTCTATTGTTTTTTTAGCTAGCTAGCTTGTAATTGTTTGATTTCATTCACTCAGTTAGGTCCTGTCTGTGTCTGGGTGTGCTGTGCAGGCCAGCAGGACAGTATAGGTTAGGGAATAGGATTACTGTGTTATTGTATTGTATAGTAGTTAGTACTGCAGTTAGTTGTTAGAGAGTAGTACTGTGTTAGCTTACTACAGATTACTGCAGTGCTGCTGTGCTGAGCATTGTCAGTGTGACAGTTAGACAGATAGTGTGCACTGTCTGTCCTCTACTCTGCGGTCTGTCACTCCATGCTGATTTGATTTAAAGGCCAACCCCGATTTTATTAAAGTAAAAATACCCCACATCATCTGGTGACATTCTCACGTATAAGTTGTACTATGTCTGCTGGCATCGGCAGCCAGGGGAGGGGCAGCAAGGGCAAGAGGACAGGGAGCAACATTACGGCCACCCTTAGAAGGTCTGCCGTGTCAGTGTCGACCCCAGCGGGCAGCCTACCCTCAGTCAGCGAGCTTTTCACTCCAGGCGCCACGACTGAACTTAGGGCTGTTAGCCGCAAGGAGTTTGAGGAGGATGTTCTGGGTTTTGAGGAGAGGGGTATGATGTTGATGATGGGATGAAGGACCATGACTACCATCCACAGGATGGGGATGTCAGCTCTGACTCTGAGGAGGAGGATGCGTCTGTGGGTTTGGCACGGAGGATCAGCATTGCAGACAGTGGCCGTGGAATGTGGGACCCACATCCTTCTGCCGCTACCACCAGCCGCACCACTCAACCCCCAACCGCCACAGGGAGAAAAGCAGCAGCATCCCATTCAGGCCGCAGGGGAATCTTCACCTCCCCAATCTGTCGGTTTTTCACTCTGCCCTCATTGGACAGCAAGTTTGCTATATGCAATGTGTGCAAATTACAGATGAGCAGAGGTAGTGACCCCTACAAATATGGCACCTCCAGCTTCTTCACCCATCTGGCCAAAAAACATGTTGTTGAGCATGAGGAGTTCAAGAGGCTGAAGCAAGCTGGCGCTGGCTCCCACCGCCACGGTGCCACAGGCCACTGCTGCTGATACCACCACCTATATTCAACCCAAAACACAATTGCAGTGTCATTTTCTGGAGGTGTCTGGGCTGAAAACTGTCATGTCCCAGTTGTGCGATTGGACTTTGGACACAATGTGGGCTGCACGACCGTCAACCGCTGTCTGGAACCTATCCTGATGTTAATAATTTACAGGCTTTTTTTTTTCATTTTATGTTAACCAAATAATAAATTAGTGTTTCCCTTTAAAAAAAACATGATGCTACATGCATCATTTATCCTAAAAACCCTTTTTAAAGCTATATAAAGGGCACTTCCGGTTTTTCGATCCGGATACCCGAATAGGTCGGGTATCCGCGGGTAATTTGGTCAGATATCCGCGTTCACGCAGATATCCGCAAGGTCAGATCCGGATATCCGAATCGGATCCAGATATCTGGGTACCCGGATCAATTCGGGTATTAAAAAGTACTACCCGAGCATCCCTGATCAGAAATGCAGTCAAGAGGCCCATGGTGACTCTGGACGACCTGCAGAGATCTACAGCTCAGGTGGGGGAATCTATCCTTAAGACAACTATTAGTTGTGCACTGCACAAAGTTGGCCTTTATAGAAGAGTGGCAAGAAGAAAGCCATTGTTTACAGAAAAGCATAAGAAGTCCTGTTTGCAGTTTGCCACAAGCCATGTGAGGGACACGGCAAATATGTGGAAGAAGGATCTCTGGTCAGATGAGACCAAAATGTAACTTTTTGGCCAAAATGCAAAACGCTATGTGTGGCGGAAAACTAACACTGCACATCACTCTGAACACACCATCCCCACTGTCAAATATGGTGGTGGCAGCATCATGCTCTGGGGGTGCTTCTCTTCAGCAGGGACAGGGAAGCTGGTCGGAGTTGATGGGAAGATGGATGGAGCCAAATACAGGGCAATCTTGGAAGAAAACCTCTGTGAGTCTGCAAAAGACTTGAGACTGGGGCGGGGGTTCACCTTCCAGCAGGACAACAACCCTAAACAATAAAGCCAGGGCAACAATGGAATGGTTTAAAACAAAACATATCCATGTGTTAGAATGGCCCAGTCAAAGTCCAGATCTAAATCCAATCGAGAATCTGTGGCAAGATCTGAAAACTGCTGTTCACAAACGCTGTCCATCTAATCTGACTGAGCTGGAGCTGTTTTGCAAAGAAGAATGGGCAAGGATTTCAGTCTCTAGATGTGCAAAGCTGGTAGAGACATACCCTAAAAGACTGGCAGCTGTAATTGCAGCAAAAGGTGGTTCTACAAAGTATTGACTCAGGGGGCTGAATAATTACGCACACCCCACTTTGCAGTTATTTTTTTTTAAATGTTTGGAATCATGTATGATTTTCATTCCACTTCTCACATGTACACCACTTTGTATTGGTCTTTCACGTGGAATTCCAATAAAATTGATTTATGTTTGTGGCAGTAATATGACGAAATGTGGAAAACTTCAAGGGGGCCGAATACTTTTGCAAACCACTGTAGCTCCTATATTTATACCTTATATATTGAGTATACCTATTTTGGATTGTCCCTCAATCTCTGGTCATGATTACCTGAAATGTCTTTTGAATAAATTATGATCTTATTTTCATTTCCTGGAATTTGACATTTTATATTTTTGGGGATAACTGACGTCTTTTGGCATGATTCGACGTTCATTAATTGACAACCCAGCCTGAAACCCTGTATTAATCTGAGACACAGCTATGCGCTTTGAGTCCTATGGGAGAAAAGCGCTTTACAAATGTTATTGTATTGTATTATTGTATTGTATTAATTGTCTCTTTGCATCAATAGACATCTTGATTTCTGACTTTATGAACACACTAATTGGAATGAGATGAGCAGACATTCTGTCCATGCTGATTAAATTATTTGTCCAAGTAGGGTTGCCAGGTGTCCGGTTTTACACCGGACAGTCCGGTTTTTGTGCGCTGTGTCCGGTGCAAAAAGGCATGCTAAACCGGACAATTAAGTTGTCCGGTTTAGAGCCCCCCCCCCCGCAGCGCAGGAGGAGAACAGCGCAGCAGAGAGAGAGCTGGGAGCAGCGGTGGAGAAGGGGGGCAATCTCCCCCCCCCCTTCCCTCACCTTAGGGTGCTCTCTCTCCCCCGCTGTCTCCTCCAGGATGATGTGCAGGCTGGCGAGTGTCTGCGGGCGGAACTTACCTCTGTGTCGCTCCAGCGCCGGAAGTTCGGGTCCCGCAGCCGCTGAGATTCGACTCAAAAAAGATCCGGATCAAAGATCCGAATCATTCATGAGCCGGACAACACTAATCAGTCTGAATAGTGTTGTCCGGCTCATGAATGATTCGGATCTTTGATCCGGATCTTTTTTGAGTCGAATCTCAGCGGCTGCGGGACCCGAACTTCCGGCGCCTGCGACACAGAGGTAAGTTCCGCCCGCAGCCACCCGCCAGCCTGCACATCATATTGGAGGAGACAGCGGGGGAGAGAGAGCACCCTAAGGTGAGGGAAGGGGGGGGGGAGATTGCCCCCCTTCTCCACCGCTGCTCCCAGCTCTCTCTCTGCTGCACTGTTCTCCTCCTGCGGGGGGGGGGGGGGGGGCGGGGGGCACCTGGCTACCTATTCTGGGCACATATAGCCCCTGGCTACCTATTCTGGGCACATATGCCCCCTGGCTACCTATTCTGGGCACATATAGCCCCTGGCTACCTATTCTGGGCACATATACCCCCTGGCTACCTATTCTGGGCACATATACCCCCTGGCTACATATACTGGGACATATATACCCCTGCCTACGTATACTGGGACATTTACACCCCTGCCTACATATACTAGGACATTTACACCCCTGCCTACATATACTGGGACATATATACCCCCTGGCTACATATACTGGGCACATATATCCCTGGCTACATATACTGGGAACACTGGCTGTTTGTCATTATGTGCATTTAGTGGTGAAAAGCTGTCTCTTTTGTGCATTTACTGGTGAAAAGCTGTCTCTTATTATGTGCATTTACTGGTGAAAAGCTGTGTCTTATTATGTGCATTTACTGGTGAAAAGCTGTCTCTTGTGCATTTACTGGGGAAAAGCTGTCTCTTATTATGTGCATTTACTGGCGAAAAGGTGTCTCTTATAATGTGCATTTACTGGTGAAAAGCTGTCTCTTATGTGCAGTTACTGGTGAAAAACTGTCTCTTATGTGCACTGGACCAGTACTACTGGTGAGGACAGTTAGTGACATGGCTATGTACTCTGTAATGTGCTGCAGAAGATGTCAGTGCGATATAAATACTATAAATTTTTTTTAAAAAAAGCCCATTGCTTAGCCCCACTCTACATAAAAGTGTGCTTCTGACTCCGCCCCTAACTCCACCCCTAACTCCACTTCCTGTCCGGTTTTCTCCATCAGCCGACCTGGCAACCCTATGTCCAAGACATTAGTGGCCATATGCAATTCACTTTTTCACCTGAGTTTTCTCCAAGGAGATAATTTTTCATCTTCAATTAAGATGAACTTTTCAGCACTTTGCAATACAAAAAGTACCACAAAAAAAAGGTGACAAAGTACTATCAAAATTATTTTGAGTATTTTTTTTTTTTTTGCTGGCTGGTAATTTAAAAGGCACTTTATTAACGATTATAATATAACGTTTGAAAATATCACCTAGGAGAAAAAAAAATCAGGTGAAAAAGTGAATTGCATTCCTTTTCACAAACGGATCATCAGGAGGCTCTGTATGGCTGATATTGTGGTGAAACCCCTCCCACAGGAAACTGTGAGGACCATGGTCCTGGCAGTTTCCTGTCTGTGAACCTCCCACAATGCAATGAGGTTCAGTGAACCTCATTGCATTGTGGGAGATAACAGCTGGTTTACTGTTTACAGCTGTTCCAAACTGCCAAAAAAGCAAGCTGCATGTCCTGTCACTGACATCACCTGCCAGCAGTAAAAATGTCACCATGTGATAAATGTCAGAATGTAAATCAGGGAGAGGAAAGATTTTACAATGGGCAAACACTTACTAAATCATTTATACATAATTATTGTAAAAATGAAGCACTTTTTCATTACATTATTTTCACTGGAGTTCCTATTTAAACAGGAACCACTACTCCTTGGTCACTGCCTATAATTATTGGGACTGCAGCATTTCAACATAGTGTGATCACAGCGTGCAAGTGCAATTACTCCTGATATTAGCGGCAGCAGATAGGAAGCTGTTAGTGTGTGACTGTTTGTATGTCTGGATAAATGATCAGCTGAAATATTGAAACACTTCTTTTTAAGGGGGGGATAAGGGGATCACATGTGGTTGTTTATTATGGTTCTGAGGTTTGTGAGTACAATCTTCTCACATTACATCAGGGCCAGATTTACCACTCCGGAGCCTGTAGGCACAGGTGTTCTGGTGCCCCTAACTCCGCCTCTAAAATCAGGCCACACCTCCTAGTAAAAATATTCTGAACCCTAATGCTAGGTACACACAATGCAATTTTCTGACAGATTTACCATCAGATCGATTATTTCCAACATGTCCGATCTGATTTCCGATCGATTTTTCAATCAATTTTCCATTCACTTCAATAAAAAATCATTTGAAAAATCAATCAGAAATCAGATCGGACATGTTGAAAATAATCAAACCGACAGTAAGTCTATTTGAAAATTGCATCGTGTGTACCTAGCATAATCTCTGCATCATGTCACTAACCGTCCTTCGGATCTTACATTCTTATCACTGTCTCATATCATGCTTAGTGACATAAGACAATGATTAGGGTGTAAGCTTCTGAGGTCAGTGATATGGGGCAGGGAAACCCCTGAGGAAGTTAGTGGCATCATGCATACATACACACTTGAACACACAGACACATGCACACATTTGAACACAGGCATATATACACACTTGAACACACAGACACATGCACACATTTGAACACAGGCATACATACACACTTGAACACACAGACACATGCACACATTTGAACACAGGCATACATACACACTTGGACACACGCACACATTTGAACACAGGCATACATACATAGTTACATAGTTATTTGGGTTGAAAAAAGACATACGTCCATCGAGTTCAACCAAAGAACAAAGTACAACATCAGCCTGCTACCTCACATATCCCTGTTGATCCAGAGGAAGGTGAAAAACCCTTACAAGGCATGGTCCAATTAGCCCCAAAAGGGAAAAAAAATCCTCCCCGACTCCAGATGGCAATCAGATAAAATCCCTGGATCAACATCATTAGGCATTTCCTAGTAATTGTAGCCATGGATGTCTTTCAACGCAAGGAAAGCATCTAAGCCCCCTTTAAATGCAGGTATAGAGTTTGCCATAACTACTTCCTATGGCAATGCATTCCACATCTTAATCACTCTTACTGTAAAGAACCCTTTCCTAAATAAATGGCTAAAACCTTTTTCCTCCATGCGCAGATCATGTCCTCTAGTCCTTTGAGAAGGTCTAGGGACAAAAAGCTCATCCGCCAAACTTTTATATTGCCCTCTGATATATTTATACATGTTAATTAGATCCCCTCTAAGGCGTCTTTTCTCTAGACTAAATAAACCCAGTTTATCTAACCTTTCTTGGTAAGTGAGACCTTCCATCCCACGTATCAATTTTGTTGTTCGTCTGTGCACCTGCTCTAAAACTGCAATATCTTTCCTGTAATGTGGTGCCCAGAACTGAATTCCATATTCCAAATGTGGCCTTACTAGAGAGTTAAACAGGGGCAATATTATGCTAGCATCTCAAGTTTTTATTTCCCTTTTAATGCATCCCAAAATTTTGTTAGCTTTAGCTGCAGCGGCTTGGCATTGAGTGCGATTATTTAACTTGTTGTCGATGAGTACTCCTAAGTCCTTCTCCAAGTTTGATGTCCCCAACTGTATCCCATTTATTTTGTATAGTGCTAGACCATTGGTACGACCAAAATGCATGACTTTACATTTTTCAACATTGAATTTCATCTGCCATGTATGTGCCCATATAGCCATCCTGTCCAGATCCTGTTGCAATATCTCCCTATCTTTCTGAGAGTTGATGATTCTGCACAATTTTGTATCATCTGCAAAAATAGCAACATTGCTCACTACTGAATCTACTAGGTCATTAATAAATAAATTGAAGAGCACTGGACCCAGTACAGACCCCTGTGGGACCCCACTGCTAACAGTCTCACACTTGAACACACAGACACACGCACACATTTGAACACAGGCATACATACACACTTGAACACACACACACACACATTTTTTAACAAAAGCACATATACATACAGAATGAATGAAAGCGTTGCAACTGAAATACACAAAATCTAGCAGCTGAGTCCACTTTTCCCCACCACCATACCTCTAAACTAGCTGGTATTCTTTTCCTAGGAACTTGGGGCTTGCTGATTATTCACTGTACAGAGCTGGGGAGGAAAGGGTAAAGTTTTTCATCTTCAGGCAGCCGAGCCAGCACATAGCACTATACAGACTCAGCTTGCCTCTGTGTAAATGGCCCACTGTGTGCTTCAAGGGGGTGAAATAACAGCAGGGGCACACAAAGGTCAGAAGTTCAGACTGCATTCTGCAAGATAGCATATCAGTCTCTTCGGCCTTTTCACAGTAGAGATGGGAAGTTCGGATCTTTTCAATGATCCGGATGATTCGAATCGGATCATTGAAAAGATCCGGATCTTTGATCTGAATCTCGGATCATTTTACAAGGGAAGCATTGGGGGGGGGGGGGGGGGGTGAAATGACTAGCAGGGCAGGAGAAGGAGAGGGGGGTGGACACAGAGAAGGGGAGAAGATGGACAGAGGGCAATGAGTGGACAGAGAAGGGAGGAGGGAAGCAGAGAGCATAAATGTTTGTTTGCACACAATACCCACATGCTGCAATCATATGCTTTACATATATTTCACCTACATGTTCATCTGTATACCTTGAATGGAAACGTCGTACAGTGAAAGAAAGCATTCCCCCAAAGCATTCCCAGAAGATAAGTGCAGCTGTTTAGAGCGAGTGCAGGAGGATGATATTGCCCTGCAATCACAGTGCCTGCAAAGTTACTGAGCTGTGCTGAGCTGAGCCAAAAGTTTCCAATGTGTTCACTGTGCACAACTAGGAACAGACAGCCTATAATGTGCAGCACATTATAGCCAGTATGTGTGCTCTACACATATCTGGCAGTGGCACCCATGTCCCCTCTACCTGTCCCTGCAAGGCTGGCTCCCCTGAGTCCCCTCCAACAGAGCAATCCATCTCTGCTCTGCTTCCAGGACCCCGCTGCCCGCTGAGAGGGGGCGTGTCGCTCCTGGCCCCGCCCCTTTTGTGATCCGAATCACTCATTTTGATGATTCGGATGATTCGACTCACAAAATAGACAAAATAGATTCGGATCAAAGATCCGAATCATTCATGATCCGGACAACACTATTTCACAGTGACACAGCCGAGCACAGGACAGAGTGTGTACAGACAGAGGGGAGGGAGGGGGTGGCAGCATCAGCTCCAACCTGTCAGCAGCTGTGATTATTCTAACATAAGTGTGCACTGGCAGGCGGGCAACTGCTCAAGTCAGGTGCATGTAGGTGACGCTGGCTGCTCCTCCTCGAGAACCGAATGGCTGTGGTGGTGGAGTCTGCCCACAGGAAAGCCTGGAGGGACAAAGCCTGTGCTGCGGTTGGCTGGCTGAGCAGAGAGACGGGGCTGACTGGAGTCTCTCTCTGTCAGCTATGCCTCGGCTGGTGGACCTGCCCCCCTACTCGCTGGTACTTATGTGTATCTTTCGGAGCGGGGAGGGGAGGGAATAAAGCGCAACAGCTGTCCTCAGGGGGACATTTCAGGAGGGGAGGGGCCGCCTTTTACCCATAATGCGCCTGTAGGCAGGTGCTTTACATTATTGTACCAACTTACCCTCCGCATACTACACTATATTGGGCTCTCGGTGTCTCATTCTTATAAGTTGGCCCAGGAAAGTTAAGCCTAGGGCCAAATCTTACAAAAAAAAAACCCAGGCAACTATTAATTGGGGGGGGGGGGGGGAGGAGGGGGGGTCGGGGACTGCTATGTTGCCTAGGGCTCCCATGTCATCTTAATCCATTTCTGCCAATAAATATATATGTAGTATGTTATCATTTGCTGTATATTAACAGCAGTCATACCTTTCATAAATAGTGAACACAAACAACTTTTTTCTGAAAAGCTGTCTGTTCTTCTGCCTCCAAGACTTGGAGTTGTTCATGAAAGATTAATAGATTTCCTGATCATCAGCACACGATTCAGCTTCTCTCGGCCATGCAGAGAATCTCGCCCCCCACCCCCACAGCACACACACACTTATGCTTCTCTGTCTCCCCGGCCCCTGCCTCCCTCTCCCCCGTGTGCCGTGTAGGCAGAGTGCAGTGTGGTAGACATACGTTACCAAGTCCAACACCAGGCGCTGTATCCTCTGCTCTTGACCAAAAAAACAATAAAAGCAACCTGTACATAGAATGTACAAAATATAAGCTTTATTGAACCACAGTATCACATAAAATCAATTAAAAACAGAGCTAACCTAATTAGTAACCTGCACTGCATATGACACTGAACCTGGGGCTCAGGTAATGAGCCCCAAGTATAAAGTAAAGACCCGGGTCTGGTGTAGAAAGTGACAAGTGCCTGGGATTTATACAAGTGCTAGTGCTCAATAAGAAAACAAAGTAAGACCTGAAGGTACATGAAAGAATATGCTCATTGTCAACCAATAAAAAGCATAAGTGCAATAACATGTGATGTAACAGGACCAGCAGATAGAAATAGATATATGGCAATCATACTACACCAGCTCAGCGTGTCCACAATAAGGAGGGGTAAGGAAGCGATCCATCCAGGTAGAGGGAGGCACAGGAATGCTGTATCCTCTGCTCTTCTCTTTCGCTCATGTATGTATATATATATTTTATAAATTTCCCTATTTTTGTATTTATTTTTTCCCCCTCCCTCCCCCATCAGCCAATGACCGCGATCGGCAGTGATCGACAGCCGAGAGACACGGCTGTCCCCAGTACTGTAGAATGCAGCGCTGTACAATGTAAATAGATGGCAGTTTCGCCATCTTACAGTCTCCTAGCGGTGATTGCCGCTGGGAGACTGATAACGGAGTAGAGCTCCGTCATTCAAGCGGAGATGCGGGCGCATAGGTGCACGAAATTTCATGCAAAACCCCGCCCCAGGACTTGACGCCTTTCAGCGTTAGGCGGTCCTGGGGCTGATACCCTCACTACGCCGATTGGCGTTAGGTGGTCGGGAGGGGTTAAAGAGTACCATAACTCTCAGTCTTATACTTACATTTAAATATGTATATTTTGCATAGCACATTTAAAAATTTAGAACTAACTGAAATAAATACATTTGACAGCATTTTCTGCATACACAAAATTCTGAATTTTAGGCACATATTTGCAAAATATGTGATAGGTTTTTAAAAAGTATGGCAAAATTAAAATTACCATATTCATTCATCACCAGATCTGACTTAGTGCCCCAGTCTTGTAATCCATGGTATCCAGTACAAGAAGGCTGTTCGTGTCATTATAAACCTTGCTTCTTTCATCACTTTGAAGTCAAAGTGCACATTTATTGACACTTTCCCAATTCATCTGGAAGGATTTTACAATTTACCATAAAGAAAGTAGCTTGCTGTGTTACAGTGGGGTGCGAACGTTTGGGCAACCTTGTTAATCGTCATGATTTTCCTGTATAAATCGTTGGTTGTTACGATACAAAATGTGAGTTAAATATATCATATAGGAGACGCACACAGTGATATTTGAGAAGTAAAATTAAGTTAATTGGAATTACAGAAAGTGCACAATAGTTGTTTAAATAAAATTAGGCAGGTGCATAAATTTGGGCACTGTTGTCATTTTATTGATTCCAAAACCTTTAGAACTCATTATTGGAACTCAATTTGTCTTGGTAAGCACTGTGACCCCTGACCTACATACACAGGTGAATCCAATTATGAGAAAGAGTATTTAAGGGGGTCAATTGTATTTTCCATCCTCTTTTAATTTTCTCTGAAGAGTAGCAACATGGGGGGTCTCAAAACAACTCTCAAATGACCTGAAGACAAAGATTGCTCACCATCATGGTTTAGGGGAAGGATACAGAAAGCTGTCTCAGAGATTTCAGCTGTCTGTTTCCACAGTTATGGTTGGAACATATTGAGGAAATGGAAGACCACAGGCTCAGTTCAAGTTAAGGCTTAAGTGGCAGACCAAGAAAAATCTCGGATAGACAAAAGCGACGAATGGTGAGAACAGTCAGCACCAAAGTCCTACAACATCATCTTACTGCAGATAGAGTCACTGTGCATCGTTCAACCATTATAGAAAAATTACAATGGGGAATGCAAAACCACTAACACATCTGAGTACCCCACATTTTTGAGGGAGCCATCCTGAGACAACTACACACTGTCAAGGATAAATAAAATCTCCAAGTGTCTTCAAATCACAGATAAGGCTTTATTAATGATCCAATAAATACAACCATAGAAAATCACCCCTATCCCTCCCCTAAAATTGTGACACTAACGGCCATGTGTGATCATCAGCTGATGTAGCACTCATCCACACAACCACAACCACATGCAATCTGGTGGCCACCACATAAAGTTTGGACGTAAATATTCCTAGCACAGTTCCTGATATCAGCAGTCCTTTAAGGGCGTACGTTAAAAAAGGTCGTCAGGAAAAAAGACCGCGGGTTGTAAATGATAAAATATTGTACTGTATTTTGTTTACAAATAATGTTTTACAAATGTATAAATCATTAAATAATGTGTATGAAATCGGCAATTGTGAAAACGTTAATGTTCCCTGTTTCAAAAGTGAAACTTATAAATTACGTTTCTTAAAAAAACAATATATGTTTAATCGTTATAATTGTATATTATTGTGAATAACCTTCATTTATCGTTTCTTCTTATAATAAAATCTGAAAATATTATTTATAACGATTATATAAATATAACTACGTTCGTAATAAGTGTGTAACAATTAGTGTCAGCAGGATAACAGATTTCTGATTATGTGGTGATCTGCAGTATCACCAATAATACAGATACTATATCTGATTATATGATGATCTGCAGAATCATCAATAATACAAATATAGTAAGCAAGTGATGTGTAAGACGTGACAGAAGTCACCAGCTTTATTGCACAAAGTGTAGTGATTGGTGCAAACAGTAAGTTACTGATAGAATCTCAGCGGTAACCTCACCAGTGGCGATGGAGGTTACAGATAGAACCACAGCGGTAAACTCACCAGTGGCGAGGGCCCACTAGTGAGAGAGAGTAGTCAGACAGATCAGGTAGGCAACAGACGGGCAGATAAGGTACAGAATCGACAAGCAGAATCAGAGTGAAGTTTAAGCAAAAGTCGGCAACAAGATCAGATGGGCAGAGGTACAGAATCACTAGGCAGAAAGAATAGTCAGAGCAGGCAAAGTGTCATACACAGATAAATACAATTGGTATGTTTTTCACTACTGATTACAGCTATCAAAGGTCTGAGCGCTAACACAAAGTATTTGCAAAAACAGACAATGAGCAAATGACATCTCACAGCTTGAATACAGAAAGCAATCCAAACCGCCCACCCAGAGGGCTGAACCAATCAGCAGCGTGTGATTGGCAGGTTGGTGTCAGCTGACCGCAAGATCAGCTGACCCGTCTCCTCAGATTATAAAGGTCCTGCCACCCCGCCCGCGAGCGTGCTGACCTAATCTGATGTGCAGAGGAGAGACCTGTCCTGCCAGGGGCTGTGCAAGATGTCTGAAAGGATGCGGCCGCCGCCGGGGTGACGTCAGACGGCGGCCGCAGCACTCTCTGCTGGTGAGGTAATACTGCTATACCTGACAAAGTGTTGTAAAACATTAGTAAGTATTACTAAAATTTTACTAAAACTATACCTAACCCTACTCTCAGACAGAACGGTCCCTGTACCTGTCCCTAACCCCCCCTGGTGGTGCCTAAACCTAAGACCCCCCTGGTGGTGCCTAATCGTAACCACCCCCCTGGTGGTGTTGTATATTGTACTGTAACTATACCTAACCCTACTCTCACACAGAACCCTCCCTGTACCTATCTCTAACCCCTAGACCCCCCTGGTGGTGCCTAACCCTAAGACTCCCCTGGTGGTGCCTAACCCTAAGACTCCCCTGGTGGTGCCTAACCCTAAGACCCCCCCTGGTGGTGCCTAACCCTAAGACCCCCCTGGTGGTGCCTAAACCTAACACCCCCCTGGTTGTGCCAAACCTAAGACCCCCTGGTGATGCCTAAACCTAAGACCATCCTGGTGGTGCCTAACCCTGAGAATCCCCTGGTGGTGCCTAACCCTGAGAATCCCCTGGTGGTGCCTAACCCAGAGAATCCCCTGGTGGTGCCTAAACCTAAGACTCCCCTAGTGGTGCCTAAACCTAAGACCCCCCCTGGTGGTGCCTAACCCTAAGACCCCCCCTGGTGGTGCCTAACCCTAAGACCCCCCCTGGTGGTGCCTAACCCTAAGACCCCCCTGGTGGTGCCTAACCCTAAGACCCCCCTGGTGGTGCCTAACCCTAAGACCCCCCTGGTGGTGCCTAACCCTAAGACCCCCCTGGTGGTGCCTAACCCTAAGACCACCCCTGGTGGTGCCTAAACCTAAGACCCCCTGGTGGTGCCTAAACCTAAGACCCCCCTGGTGGTGCCTAAACCTAAGACCCCCCTGGTGGTGCCTAACCCTAATCACCCCCCTGGTGGTGCCTAACCCTAACCACCCCCCTTAGTGATCGCTTTATTATGTGGATAATAATGTTTTACAAATAGTGACTGTAAAAAATATATTGCAATTTACGTTCTGTACTGATCGCTTTATTTTGTGAATAATAATGTTTTACAAACAGGAATAAAATTTTAAATACTGTTTTACTTAAATAGGATAAATATGTTTAGTCTTTTTATAAACGTTATTCGTCACGGGTGCATTTTCTAAACGTAAATCATCAGAAGCGCAGTTATAAAATAACGTTTATAAAACGTTATTAATCTCCGGCACCCTTTTTTCCTGTTCAGCACCCATTAAACGATATTTACTATGGGAGTGAATGGCGGCGCCCTTTTTGCCCACTAGCTGCCTGGGCCCTTTTGTCCTGTTACCCTTTAAGGGTAGTTACTCGACTTTGCAAAGGCCATTACTGAGTGGGGGTCCTGAAATGCACCGGGAGTGGTTAAACATGGAAGGCTTCACAGTCCCTCTATACATTGCAGTAAACGTCAGTTTCACAGGCCGGCTGCCCGGAACAGAGAATCAAGTCTCTATTGGAACTATCACAAATCCTCACTGAGCCCTATGCCAAAACTGTATTTCCAACAGATTGTTGTATTGCACTTTCAGATGCCCCACCGGGGGTCTCACTACCTCTTGGTTTGCATCTGAGTCGTGGTGATGTCAACTGCAGAGGCTTAGTTGCGCTAGGCTGCCTTCTCAAATATCACTGTGTGTGTCTACTATATGATATATTTAACTGACATTTTTTACCGTAACAACCAATGATTTATACAGGAAAATCGTGACTATTAACAAGGTTGCCCAAACTTTCGCATCCCACTGAATATGAAATTAATAATATGTTATATCTACTTGTTATGAAGTAGAACTTAAAACACCCCAAGTTACAGATTGCCCACCTGAACCTGGACACCCAAACAATGTAAAAATAACCATTTGTTTCTTTTTTAAATTACAGAGACATGATGGAAATATAGGCAAGACTGTCTATGAGTACAGAACACAGAATGTGAAACGTTTACCCATTATTGATATTGCCCCGGTGGACATTGGCAGTGCGGACCAAGAGTTTGGAATAGACATTGGACCAGTTTGTTTTTTATAAAATCACCGATGAAGCAACAAAGGAACTTTAAGTGACTAACTGCTGTGTGGCAACACTAATGTGCATTGTATGTACATTACCTGCCATTTTGTTAATTGTCTGGCTTTCCATCAAATGATTTTATTTTACTTTTTTGTTATTTCAAGAGCAAAAATACTGTTAAAGCAGTGATACATATTTTTCTTTTTGCGTGTGTGTGTGTACCGTTTCATTATTACAAGTAAAGTAGTATAGACAGAAAATCTGGAAAAAAAAAGTTTTAATCATTCCACTTCTAATTTTTAAGGTGTAACAGTGGATTCACTGATTTAATCTGCTCAGAATTGTAAGTACATAATTCTCTTACCCATTTTTTTTAAAAAGCACCACTATCTTATTTTAAATTCATCAAGCTTTATACTGTGTATTGCTCTGTATGCCAATATTCGTAAATTGTTATAATCAAAGATAATTCGAAAAATTTGCTAGCATTTAAATGGATTAAGATAAAATGGGGCCCTAGGCAAGATAGCAGTTTTTGTCCACTGCTAATGGTCACTGGGCATTTTTAGTAAGATTTGATGGGGGCTAGTATCCACCAGGCCCCTGGTCTCTCCCCGGGCCCTAGGCAACTGCCTAGGTTTGCCTTGTGTATGATTCAGCTCCTTACCTATGGCAGGTTTTTGATGTCTAGAAATATCTTAATCTTTGGTTTAAAAATGTAACATTATAAATTGTTTTCTTCTCTGGCATTTTATGTTCAGAATGTGACTGTAAAGTCAAAAGAAAATCATAGCAGCCTTATATACAGGCCTGGTTTGATTGTTCTCAAGCATGTGGTCTTTTGAAGCCCCCGCAAGTCTATGATCACTAGGACCAATTAAAGTGGATCCGAGATGAACTTTTACTCATTGCATAATTGTGTTCCTTTCCTATTGTTTACAGGGCATTCCTCAAGCCAAATACTTTTTTGTTTTTGTTTTAATACTCTAATTCCCTATAAACTAAGCAAGCCACGCCCACAGGTTTTCAGAGAGCCAAGGCACTTTCAGACAGTAGCAAGGGCTCATGGGAGCTCAGTCTGGGCAGGAGAAAGGGGAGGTATTACTAGCCAGAGATTTCAGAGGCATAGGGGAGGAGGGGGGGGATTAGGTTTTTTTGCTCAAGATGCAGATAAGCCTGCTTCTGTATAATGTTTACAAACAACATGGCTGCTGTCATTGTATCACAGGAATAATCAATCATATTCTGTTAAAGCTGTTTGCAGCTAGATTTGATGTGTAAACTATCTAAACTTTAGGTAACATATATAGACAAGTTATTTGTTATAGTTAGTTTTTCATCTCGGATCCGCTTTAAGGATAGAACCCTACAACAACATGATAACTTTTTGATCAATGTATGATGATGTTGTAGGAAGGATGACTGGTGTTCTTTACCTGCAAGTCTAGTAGAGTTAGGGACTCAATTTAGCTCACAGGAGTCTAATTTGGAAGAGTGGTATACTAGAACTGTGTGTAGGTTTACATAAAATGCAGCCTAGGCTACATTTTATTTATTTATTTATTTATTTTAAATCTGGAATAACTTCACTTTATATGATTAAAACACTCCACGGTATTGCTTTAAAATGTAGAGATAACATTGATATCAGTATCTACTATTGCCATTTCTAGTTCTGTCAAATGCATTTTCAGCTACAGATTGTATTTGGTTTAAAAGGTAACGTTTAATACTGACACACATCTGTAATCAAACTATTGTAGAAACCGCGTTTTTTAAAAATAAAGCTTGATGAATTTTTCTTTGTATATTTATAATTTACCTGTGATGCTTGGCGTTATGTATGCTTTGGTGCAAGGAATGATAAACAGAATTATTTATTTACAACTCTATAGTATAATGTTTTAGTGCTTTTTCATGCACCCACATGGCCCATATAAATTAATTGTGGATATTGAGATATGGATAAACGTGAAAACTATTCCATGGGGTCAAAGATTCAAGTCCCCTATGTTTAGTCACAATAAGATGGCAGGTATAAAATTATCAAAGATCTTAAAGCATAAGCTACCTCATCTTGGGATGCATTTAGTAGTTATGTTTCTTGCTGGGTGCTATGCTTATTGTTCTAAAAAGAATGGGGACATTCAATGTACTTATTTGATGGTGCTAAATATTTCTTTTGTAAAAATCCAAATAAATTAAATAACAGCTGCACATAAAAGATGTTATGTCATTGGGTCCACTTTTCATATTTTCAATGAAAGTGTAACACTATTTTTAAAACACAACTGAAGCTAGCAGGATATGAAGGCTGCCATATTTATTTTCTTTTAAGCAATACCAGTTGCCTGGCTATATTTATGATATCATACTTTTAGCCGTAGATCCTGAACAAGCATATGCAGATCAGGTGTCTCTGATAATATTGTCAGATCTGACAATATTAGCTGCATGCTCATTTTCCTGTGTTATTTATTATTATTATTTAGTATTTGTATATTATTTAGTATTTGTGTAGCTCTGTACAGAGTATTGTCTTGCCACTCAACTGTCCCTTTTAGAGGCTCACAATCTAATCCCTACCATAGTTTTATATCTATGTATGTATCGTGTAGTGTATGTATCGTAGTCTAGGGCCAATTTTGGGGGAAGCCAATTAACCTATCTGTATGTTTTTGGGATGTGGGAGGAAACCCACGCAGACATGGGAGAACATACAAAACTACTGGCAGATGTTGATCTGACTGGAAGTCGAACTGGGGACCCAGTGTTGCAGGGCAAAAGCTCTATCCACTACGCCACCGTGCTGCCCTATTATTATTATTCAGACACAACTGCAGCCAAATAGATCAGTAGGGTTGCCAGGCAACTGGTATTGTCTAAAAGAAAATAAATATGGCAGTCTACATATTCTTCTAATTTCAGTCCTTTAATGAAAACCTGTAATAAAGAAATGTGGTGGTGGTGGTATGCTGTTATTTACCTCGGGAGGGTGAAGCCTCTGGAAACTAATGAGGCTTCCCCCTATCTCCTGTACATCACCGATCTGGGACTCCCAGATAGCAGCAGTTTGCAATATTTACCTCTGAGATCCAGCGCAGACACAGTTCCAGCTACCCTCTCATGTTCCAATGGAAATAGCCAAGCCCAATCAGATCCACTCTACTATGCAAGTGTCTTGCCACCTGTCGGAGGATTATCGGAAAGGGGAGAGCGGCAGCGCTGGATTGGAGCTACACAGGAGAACGGGGGAAGTCTCTGGGGGAAGGTGAAACATTGTAGATGTATAATGTGTGTGGGCCAAATTTGGAACAGTCTGCTTTCTTGCAGAATTTACAGTTAGTGATAGGAGGTGATTGGAACGAAGGCATTAACACCCATGAAGACAGATCAGGGAGAGGAAGCAGCGGGCAAAGCCTAGAAACGGGAGGCCACACAGCTTTAAAGGGAAGGTTCAGGGAGTATGAAAAAAAAATAAAAATCCATATCCACTTACCTGGGGCTTCCTCCAGCCCGTGGCAGGCAGGAGGTGCCCTCGCCGCCGCTCCGCAGGCTCCCGGTGGCCGACCCGACCTGGCCAGGCCGGCTGCCAGGTCGGGCTCTTCTGCGATCCATCGACCGGCTCTTCTGCGTTCCACGTGGGCGCACTGACGTCATCGGACGTCCTCCGGGCTGTACTGCGCAGGCGCAGAACAGCCCGGAGGACGTCCGATGATGTCAGCGCGCCCCCGTGAGGCGCAGATTGGAGCACAGAAGAGCCCGACCTGGCAGCCAGGCCTGGCCAGGTCGGGTCGGCCACCGGAGACGACCGGGAGCCTCTGGAGCGGCGGCGAGGGCACCTCCTGCCTGCCACGGGCTGGAGGAAGCCCCAGGTAAGTGGATATGGATTTTTATTTTTTTTCATACTCCCTGAACCTTCCCTTTAACATGGTTTGGGGAAAGCCTTCGTCTCATTAATGATACCTGCACCCCTATGATAGGGAATACTCTTTCTATCCTACGGTGCACAGGTCATTTTCCCATTTAGATTATATTTTTCTGGGGGAGCACCTGACAGGGAGACCGAAAAGGGTGGAAATATTTGGTCTTGTCATCTTGGATCACTGCCCAATGGGGATTGAACTATATTAGCAGGTACAGCGGGGATCTGATATAATCTGGAGATTTCCTGAGCATCTATACAGAGACAAAGATTTTCACCTTTTCTTGCGCAGCTGGTGGTTATGTTATGCTTCAGGGCAGGCTCTGGTGACTCCACCACCAGTTGTAGGCGTGGGCTCTCCCAAGGCGTGGAGTCTAAGTGGCTACGGGTCTTCACCAGAGCAACCCGCAAGGGATGATGGACCGCTACCCCTAGTGGGCAACAGTCTACTTTGCTGCCTAGTAGCCACCAGGTCATGACCCCTGGGATTGCCCCACTGGAGGCGAGAGAGAACAGATGACACTACGTAGTTGAGTTCGTGGAACAGCAAAGTACAGAATCAGCAGGCAAAAGCGTAGTCAAAACAATCCTGAGTCAGGGCAGGCTGAGTTCAATCATAAAAGGAGGATAGGCCAAGGGTCAAGGCAGGCAGAGCACAATCACAAACGGTAACCAGGCAATAAGTCAGGGCAGGCGGAGAACAGACGTAATCATCAGGAAACAAAAAGAACAAAATGAATCAACTTGCGCTCGGTAAAGCAAAAACAATGGCTCTTTAGGACGGTGCAGCTCTCTAGGACTGGGTGGTGCCAGTAACTATATAGAGAGAAACAGAAAGGGAGGGGGAAGAGAGCGCTCCGATAGTGCATTAACTTTTAAGTCACTTATTCACGCTATAAAAATTACACTCACAAATGTAAGAAGTAAGTATTCGCCTTTCTATAAGCCTCCAGCAGGTCTCCGCCAACTGTAACAACCTGGCCAGGGCCGACAGTGTAGTTGAAGTCACGGGGAGCATGTCTGTCTGGCAGGGGGTGTAGAGGTGTATGCCGTCTGACGTCACTACCGGTCTCGGCGTTTAGCCTCGCCTTTTTCTGGTGACCAATGTGGCAGGACGGCTGCTAGAAACCGAGGAGCACCCTTAGCAACTTCACTTTCATTCAATACTTTATAAAAAATATCTCTAGCTGAATACACGATATTCCTCAAACACCTCTTAGTGTTGGATGACTCTTTTAGCCGCAAAAAATGCTTTGCAGGCTTATAAATACCAACAGATGTCACCATTTACCGATGTATCTGTGGGATTATCAAATACATATTTAAATATTTAAAAACATCATTCTTATTGTTAAAATCATAATACAGTACATATAACATTGGTAATCATAAAGCGATAGTGATCATACAGGGGAGCCTATAGCGTCCCCAATGAAGCCGCTTCAACGTAGATAAACATTATAGGTACAAAATACGACACTACTGCAGGCGAGTGCAACAGAGCCCGAAAATTAACATAGTCACCAAATAAATAAAACCATTAAAACGGTACAACCCATTGGGTGAAGTGTGATCCCCAAGATGACACTTCCATAGAGATATGACCAATAAGACACTACTGCAGCCGAGCACAGCAGTAATTCAGTTAGAAGTGAAAATTAGTACTGCTGCCTGTCTGCATAATTCATAGCAGTGTGATAGATACTTATTCAAACATTATCAGCGTAATATGCAATAGTAATTGTAAAATTGATAATAATGATAGCAAATACCATGCACGTTCCTGCGGCCATTGAATATACACCATCATTGCAATAATCATATATTGCAACCACACTTATTTTTGATCTCCCGCGTGGTTAATTCATATCAGAGAATACATCCGAGGCCTTTAAGCAAGGCATATACCCCAAGCAACACACAAAAAATGGAAGAAGAGTATACAGTGGGTTGCAAAAGTATTCGGCCCCCTTGAAGTTTTCCACATTTTGTCACATTACTGCAACAAACATGAATCAATTTTATTGGAATTCCACATGAAAGGCCAACACAAAGTGGTGTACACATGAGAAGTGGAACGAAAATCATACATGAGTCCAAACATTTTTTTACAAATAAATAACTGCAAAGTGGTGTGTGCATAATTATTCGGCCCCCTTTGATCTGAGTGCAGTCAGTTGCCTAAAGACATTGCCTGATGAGTGCTAATGACTATATAGAGCACACCTGTGTGTAATCTAATGTCAGTACAAATACAGCTGCTCTGTAAGGGCCTCAGGGGTTGTCTAAGAGAATATTGGGAGCAACAACACCGTGAAGTCCAAAGAACACACCAGACAGGTCAGGGATCAAGTTATTGAGAAATTTAAAGCAGGCTTAGGCTACAAAAAGATTTCTAAAGCCTTGAACATCCCACGGAGCACTGTTCAAGCGATCATTCAGAAATGGAAGGAGTATGGCACAACTGTAAACCTACCAAGACAAGGCCATCCACCTAAACTCACAGGCCGAACAAGGAGAGCGCTGATCAGAAATGCAGTCAAGAGGCCCATGGTGACTCTGGACGAGCTGCAGAGATCTACAGCTCAGGTGGGAGACTCTGTCCATAGGACAACTATTAGTCATGCACTGTACAAAGTTGGCCTTTATGGAAGAGTGGCAAGAAGAAAGGCATTGTTAACAGAAAGCATAAGAAGTCCCATTTGCAGTTTGCCACAAGCCATGTGGGGGACACAGCAAACATGTGGAAGAAGGTGCTCTGGTCAGATGCGACCAAAATGGATCTTTTTGGCCAAAATGCAAAACGCTATGTGTGGCGGAAAACTAATACTGCACATCACTCAGAACACACCATCCCCACTGTCAAATATGGTGGTGGCAGCATCATGCTCGGGGGGTGCATCTCTTCAGCAGGGACAGGGAAGCTGGTCAGAGTTGATGGGAAGATGGATGGAGCCAAATACAGGGCAAACTTGGAAGAAAACCTCTTGGAGACTGCAAAAGACTTGAGACTGGGGCGGATGTTCACCTTCCAGCAGGACAATGACCCTAAACATAAAGCCAGGGCAACAATGGAATGGTTTAAAACAAAACATATCTATGTGTTAGAATGGCCCAGTCAAAGTCCAGATCTAAATCCAATCGAGAATCTGTGGCAAGATCTGAAAACGGCTGTTCACAAAAGCTGTCCATCTAATCTGACTGAGCTGGAACTGTTTTGCAAAGGAGAATGGGCAAGGATTACAGTCTCTAGCTGTGCAAAGCTGGTAGAGACATACCCTAAAAGACTGGCAGCTGTAATTGCAGCAAAAGGTGGTTCTACAAAGTATTGACTCAGGGCCGAATAATTACACACACCCCACTTTGCAGTTATTTATTTGTAAAAAATGTTTGGAATGATGTATGATTTTCGATCCACTTCTCACATGTACACCACTTTGTATTGGTCTTTCATGCGGAATTCCAATAAAATTGATGCATATTTGTGGCAGTAATGGGACAAAATGTGGAAAACTTCAAGGGGGCCGAATACTTTTGCAACCCACTGTATATCTTTTCCTATAAAAATATCAAAATGTATTATTTCATCTCAATTTATAATAAGACAAACAAACATAAATGCATAAAACAGGGCCCAAGTTGATTGACCATATCACCAAATCACTCACACATACACCCATGCAGTCACACCTGACCGCCGCAATAGTATTACAGTCGGGGTATATCCAACGAGCAGTTGTTCATATACATATTAGCTGTGGAGAAAAAAGTTCCTCAAATTGGTTGCAGATTATGTTATAGACACCAGCATGTGCTCTCTGGTTACAACAAATCAGTTCCAATTGGACAATTCACAACAACTCCGGTGCGCAGAAGGCAGTTGGTCACATATAGAGCAAAAGTGTCCAGCTAAGCAAAGCTGCAGCAGTGGCGTACCTAGGGTATTTGGCACCTGGTGCTGATTATCCACAGACACTCCACGACCCCCCCCCCCCCCCCAAAAAAAAAATAGAAGAAAAAATAAAAGAAAAATACTACTAATTTAAAAAAAAAAAAAGGAAAATTAGTGAGCGTGACAGCGAGACAGTGGTAGGATTAAATTGTGAACTCCTCAGAGGACAGTCAGTGATATGACTATGTACTCTGTAAAGTGCTGTAGAAGACATCGCTGCCATATGAATACATAATAATAATATGATAGGACATTAGACTAGGACTATGGTAGGGTTAGTTGTGAGCTCCTCTGAGGACAATCAGTGACTTGACTATGTACTCTGTAAAGTGCTGCAGGAGATGTCGGCGCTAAATAAATACATAATATGGCAGGACATTAGACTAGGACTATGGTAGGATTAGATTGTAAGCACCTCTTAGGCAAAGTGGGTGTGGCCATAATATGATGTGTGTGGAGACACCACTAAATAGCGAGATGTGGGTACCAACCCCCCAGTATAGGTGACAAGATGTCCCATAAATATGTAGGGTGCCCCCAGTATAGGTAGTGATGTGCAGCCAGTATAGGTGGTAAGGTGTCCCCAGTATAGATGGTAAGTGTCCCCAGTATACGTAGTAAGGTGACCCCCAGTATAGGTAGTAGGGTGTCCCCAGGCAGTGGTTGGGTGGGTAGGTAGATAGGTAGGTAGGTATCAGTGTGTGGGGTTTTAGGTAGGTGGGTAGCAGTGTGTGGGGTTTTTAGGTAGATAGGTAGATGTGTGGGTTTAGGTAGCAGTGTGTGGGTAGTTATGTAGAAGCTTGTGGGGTTTTAGGTAGGTAGGTGGTAGCAGTGTGTGGGTAGGTAGAAGCTTGTGGGGTTTTATGTAGGCAGGTAGGTAGCAGTGTGTGGGTTTAGGTAGATAGGTAGCAGTGTGTGGGTAGGCAGGTGACAGCTTGTGGGGTTTTAGGTAGGCAGGTAGGTAGCAGTGTGTGAGTTTAGGTAGGTAGGTAGGTAGGTAGGTAGCAGTGTGTGGGTAGGTAGGTAGGAAGCAGTTTGTGGGGTTTAAGGTAGGTAGATAGCAGCTTGTGGGTAGGTAGGTAGGTAGGTAGGTAACAGTGTGTGGGTTTGGGTAGGTGGTTAGTTAGGTAGGTAAGGTTTAGGTAGCGGTGGGTGGTTAGGTAGGTTGGTAAGGTTTAGGTAGCTAGGCAGCAGTGGGTGGTTAGGTAGGTAGAGTGGTTAGGTAGGTAGATGGGTAGCAATATGTGGGTTTAGGTAGGTAGCAGTAAGTGGTTATGTATGTAGTGTTTCTCTCTCTCTTCTCCCTCCTCCTCCCTTCTCCTCCCATCAGACCTGCAGATCAGTGCAACGAGCAGAGGCAGAGACCTCAGATCAGCGTGGGACCCGGCTGACAGAGCGGCAAATAGTATGCAGCCGCGTGAGTCAGTTCATATGCAGGAGGTGACGAGTGACGTCACTTCCGCGTATGAAGTAGTCGGGTCCCATGCTGTCTGTAGGTCTGCCAGTCCCACTCGGCGCGCTGCCACTGGTAGTGTGTGTGTGCAGTGGCGTACCTAGGGTATTTGGCGCCCGGTGCTGATTATCCACAGACCCCCCCCCCCCCCAAAAAAAAAAATACTAATAGTTAAAAAACAAAACAAAAGGAAATTTAGTGAGCGTGACAGCGAGACAGTGGTAGGATTAGATTGTGAACTCCTCAGAGTACAGTCAGTGACATGACTATGTACTCCGTAATGTGCTACAGAAGATGTCAGTGCTATATAAATACATAATAATAATATGGCAGGACATTAGACTATGAGTATGGTAGGATTAGATTGTGATCTCCTCTGAGGACAGTCAGTGACATGGCTATGTACTCTGTAAAGTGCTGTAAAAGACGGCGCTGCTATATAAATACATAATTATAATATAATAGGACATTAGACTAGGACTATGGTAGGATAGGCAGCAGTGGGTGGTTAGGTAGGTAAAGTGGTTAGGTAGGTAGATGGGTAGCAATATGTGGGTTTAGGTAGGTAGCAGTAAGTGGTTATGTAGGTAGTGTTTCTCTCTCTCTTCTCCCCCCCCCATCCCTTCTCCTCCCATCAGACCTGCAGATTAGCGCAGCAAGCAGGGGGCAGAGACCTCAGATCAGTGTGGGACCCGGCTGACAGAGCAGCACACCGTATGCAGCCGCGCAAGTCAGTTCATATGCAGGAGGTGACGAGTGACGTCACTTCCGCATATGAAGTAGTCAGGTCCCATGTTGTCTGTAGGTCTGCCTGTCCCGCTCGCCGCGCTGATCTGCAGGTTTGATGGGAGGGAGGGGAACACGGGGGGGGGGGGGGGGGGGGCAGTTAATCCAGACTCAGATATAATAGCAAGTTTGTGCAGATTCAGCAATGCTCATCAAAAAAGGTAAGCTGCAAAAGTTCCAGCACAAGGTGCATGTGCAGATGTAAAGGAGCGAGAGACACTGTATGCAGAAAGGACAGTTGCCATGCAGAGAGCAAGTATCATGCATATCAAGGTTATGCCAGTGCAGAAGTGCATACAGTACCAAGTTCCTGGTGTCTCCTCAGCTCCGTCAGTTGGCACTAGTGACTTGCCTTCATAATGTCCACCAAAGGGTCTCCCCCAGCAATAGCAGCGCTAGTGGTGATGTGTCCAGGAAAAGCTATGCAAGCTCAAACAAGCGTGGGGATCCCAAACTGATTCCAAGCAGGCGGTCAGGAGGAGGAAGATAGTAATCCATTAGGAGTGGGACTGTGGCGAGCAGCAAGACGCCAGGCCACGCTGTCCTGACATGTTTCACGGACTTCCGATTTTTTCAAAGGGGGCGTGGCAGTCAGTAACTCAGTCACAAGCATTCTTGTCTTAAAGAGAATCTGTATTGTTAAAATCGCACAAAAGTAAACATACCAGTGTGTTAGGGGACATCTCCTATTACCCTCTGTCACAATTTCGCCGCTCCCCGCCGCATTAAAAGTAGTCAAAAACAGTTTTAAAAAGTTTGTTTATAAACAAACAAAATGGCCACCAAAACAGGAAGTAGATTGATGTACAATATGTCCACAAATAGAAAATACATCCATACACAAGCAGGCTGTATACAGCTTTCCTTTTGAATCTCAAAAGATCATTTGTGTGTTTACCTTCTGTCCCCTTCTTCTCTCATGCACTGAACATTACAGGCTTCCTGCAGACAGCTCTGCCTGTGCCTGTGTTTGTAATCCCTCAGTATGTGTCAGCCAGCTACTTTCACAGCCTAACAGAGGAGGATTTTTATCCAGCTCTCTTCTATCACTGATAAGATAGCAGAGAAGCTGCTGGCTTATGTAAATAAAACACACACTGGAGTGTGCATAGAGGAACAGACCAGCACGGAAGAGTTGGCAGCCTTCCAGACACAGGCCGACAAGTCTGACAGGGGAAAGATACATTGATTTATTACAGAGACCGTGATAGTACAAAGTGCTGCAGTGAGCCAGAACACATTAGAATAGGTTTAGGAACTTGTAGGATGGTAGAAAAAACGTTGTAATTTTTGTTAGAGTCACTTTAAACATCAATGCATGCGGCAATCGGCACACGCAGCGCCCGCCCACCACGGCTCAGCCCCGCAACTAGGAAAGGGAGAGAGGCAAAAAGCCTCATCCACAGTAAGAGCCAGGGGGGGGGGGGGGGCGGCACAGCGAGCGCCGGCAGACACGGACATCAAACAGAATCAAACGCTCAATAAAGCAGTGTACCACCCAGATGCTCTGCTCGTGTCACCATAGCTCCAAAAAGGAGGGAGGAGATGTGATGAGGGAGGCAAGGGACTACATCACTCAGCCATCCCAAAGAAGAGCAGGAGAGCGGACAAAGCTAAAAATGACATACACAAAGAGAAAAACCCTTTAGTATATGATTCAAAGATGAATCATTCAACAAAAAAACAGGTATTTACCTTGGTGAAAAATTATAACCCAGGTCACTTAGATACTTAAAGAGGAGCTGTTAGGTATAAGGTCTCAGAGAAAAAAAACACATATATCAGTAGCTAAAGATTGGCTGTACTTACTTACATTCACTGTCCACGTTTGGATTTCACAGAATTTTTATATAGTATTTGCAGAGAATTATGTTCCTGACAGCTCATGGCAGGTTCCATGTTTGTCTGTCTCCTATGAAGCCAAATGTGTCGTCATGTCCTGCCTGCTTCCTGATGATTCCACTCAGAAAAAATACAACACTACTGTGCAGTGAATATTAATTAGCCATGTGGCTAGGAACAATAGCGGACTCATGCAGTATACTCTGCCCGGAGATTTTTCAGTGCTGGCTGTTGTAACATGAGCCTTGTAACTTCTCACTAGCAGCCGAGGGGAGGACCCAAGCAGCCCCAGAATGCTTTGCAGTATGGTATGCAGCCTCTCGTCCTTTTAAGAGCTTGGGTCTAACATCCTTGCTGTTCAGCACACATCAAAAGTAAGAGAAATGTTTAACTTCAGTATTGCCTTTTTGGCTTCCTTCTAAACTGTTTAACACAGGAGAATAGAGGTTTAAATTAGCTTTTGCAGCCTGACAGTTACTCTTTAACCTTTTGGGAACCATGTAGGTTGAATCTACGTCCAGCAGGTGGTGCTGCCGTCTTGACTGGACGTTGATCCAACGTCCGCGCTAACGAATCATCCCGACGCGATCATGCGCACCGGAGAGGGGAGATTAAGCTGCCATATGACAGCTGACATCTCCCCTCAGTGATCAGCAGCCATCGCATATGGCTGCTGATCATGTGATCACTACGATCGTCGGCGGATCGTAGTGATCAATTTGACAGGGGGGAAAGAAGAGGATCCACTCACCTCCCTGCCGTTCCCATGACGATCCGGGTACCCCATCACTCTTGCCTGCATCTCTGCTCCTTCTGACGTCAGCGCCGGGTCCTGGCTTGATGACGTCATCAAGCCGCGACCCGGAACTGAGCGGCAGTAGGAGCAGAGATGCTGGCCGGAGCAGAGGGGTCCGCTGCGGCTCATCACTGGAGCCTGGAAGGTGAGTGATGGCTGCTGCGTGCAAGGAGGACATCTGGCTAAAGGGGGGGGGACACACACAGCCCAGCACACCACAGAGGGGATCCGGCTGCCTGACCCCCCAAATGCACCCCCCCTTCAGCAAAAACGCCTGGTCCTTAAGGGGGGTTAGGCGGTCGGCCCCGAAAGGGTTAATAGTGCAACGCTATTGCAATTGAATCCCCACAATAGGAAAGTTATATAGGAATGAGTCTAATTCATATATCATCTCACAAACTATTAACTGAAAAGGTCCCATAAAGGAGACCTGTAGTAAGACTCTACTGCAGGAGAGTCTAGAATAAATAAAAAAACCCAATAAAAATAATTAATAAAAACAAAAAATAAAAATAAATAATACTAAAATAATGATAATACTCTAACCAACAATACGGTATATAGTCAGGGGTAAAACATAAGACAAGGACCTCTCTGGACATGCTATAAAAGCGTGAGGTTTTAGATATAGGGAGCTATCAATCACTGGGATAATGTACTACAAGGGGAGGACACTGAAGGGAAATGGCAAGCTTTTAAACTTATTCTGAATCAATATTGTAGTATGTATATCCCATATGGAAACAAAATGTCTAGGAATAAAAAAGGCCTCTATGGATGAATAGAAAGGTTAGGGATAAAATGAAGAGGAAAAAGAATGCCTATAAGGTCCTAAAACAGGAGGGGACCGAGATTGCACTAAGCAATTATAAGGAGTGCAATAAAAATTGTAAAAAAGAAATTAGGCTGGCAAAGATCGAAGCTGAAAATCAAATCGCTAGGGATATCAAATCTAACCCAAAAAAGTTTTACAAGTACATCAACTCTAAAAAGAGAAAGGTTGACTGTATAGGACTCCTAAAGGATGAGGGTGGGAACTCAATGGTGGATGACCAAGGTAAGGCAGAGTTATTAAATGCTTTCTTTGCTTCTGTCTTCACAAAGGACACAGCACTGTTGCAAATTACAGAGGCAGAAGAGTCTCAATCTTCTAACTGTAATATTAAATACTTAAAGCAGGAAGAAGTGAAGGCAAGACTAAATAAATTAAAAATAGACAAGGCACCTGGCCCGGATGGCATGCATCCTCGGGTCCTAAGGGAATTAAGTTCAGTTATAGCTAAAAGCCCTTTATCTTATCTTTTGTGACTCTCTTGCAACTGGCAGAGTCCCAGTGGATTGGCGTACAGCCCACGTTTTCCCTTTATTTAAGAAGGGCAAAAAATCAGATCCAGGAAATTATAGACCTGTAAGCTTAACATCAGTTGTATGCAAACTATTTGAGGGGTTACTAAGAGATACTATACATGACTTCATAGTAGAAAATAATCTTATTTCTCAGCATCAACATGGGTTTACTAAAGACAGGTCCTGTTTGACTAACATGCTCAGCTTTTATGAGGTAGTGAATGCTAATATGGATATTGGGAATGCTGTAGATGTGATATACTTGGACTTTGCAAAGGCCTTCGACACTGTTCCCCACAAAAGTCTGGTGCAAAAGTTGAGGATGCAAGGACTGGGGAAGAGTCTGTGTGCATAGATAGGGAACTGGCTAATGGACAGAAAACAAAGAGTTGTGGTCAATAGATCGTACTCAAAATGGGAGACTGTTAGCAGTGGGGTCCCACAGGGGTCTGTACTGGGTCCAGTGCTCTTCAATTTATTTATTAATGACCTAGTAGATGCAGTAGTGAGCAATGTTGCTATTTTTGCAGATGATACAAAATTGTGCAGAATCATCAACTCTCAGGAAGCTAGTGTCATATTGCAACAGGATCTGGATAGGATGGCTATATGGGCACATACATGGCAGATGAAATTCAATGTTGAAAAATGTAAAGTCATGCATTTTGGTCGTACCAATGGTCTAGCACCATACAAAATAAATGGGATACAGTTGGGGACATCAAACTTGGAGAAGGACTTAGGAGTACTCATCGACAACAAGTTAAATAATCGTACTCAATGCCAAGCCGCTGCAGCTAAAGCGAACAAAATTTTGGGATGCATTAAAAGGGAAATAAAAACTCGAGATGCTAGCATAATATTGCCCCTGTTTAACTCTCTAGTAAGGCCACATCTGGAATATGGAATTCAGTTCTGGGCACCACATTACAAAAAAGATATTGCAGTTTTAGAGCAGGTGCAGAGACAAGCAACAAAATTGATACGTGGGATGGAAGGTCTCGCTTACCAAGAATGGTTAGATAAACTGGGTTTATTTAGTCTAGAGAAAAGACGCCTTAGAGGAGATCTAATTAACATGTATAAATACATCAGAGGGCAATATAATAGCTTGGCGGATGAGCTTTTTGTCCCTAGGCCTTCTCAAAGGACTAGAGGACATGATCTGCGCATGGAGGAAAAACGTTTTAGCCATTTATTTAGGAAAGGGTTCTTTACAGTAAGAGTGATTAAGATGTGGAATGCATTGCCACAGGAAGTCGTTATGGCAAACTCTATACCTGCATTTAAAGGGGGCTTAGATGCTTTCCTTGCGTTGAAAGACATCCATGGCTACAATTACTAGGTTATGCCTAATGATGTTGATCCAGGGATTTTATCTGATTGCCATCTGGAGTCGGGAAGGAATTTTTCCCTTTTTGGGCTAATTGGACCATGCCTTTGTAAGGGTTTTTTAGCCTTCCTCTAGATCAACAGGGATATGTGAGGGAGCAGGCTGGTGTTGTACTTTGTACTGGTTGAACTCGATGGACGTATGTCTTTTTTTCAACCAAAATAACTATGTAACTATGTAACTATATGTTAAAAGGGATCTAAATCTAGTTGCCGCTTGCTAAGTTATAAAGCTCTGTACTTCTAGATCCTCATTTAGGCCCCCAGGGGACAATGTATTCAGCCGGAATATCCAATAGACTTCTCATTTGCATAACCTCCTATATCTTTTGCCCATGGGGAGGGAATCCGGTATGCTTTCTAACGCCACTATTTTCAAGCTATCTGGATTCGTCCCATGACATTGTGTAAAATGTCGGGGTACACTGTGTTTGTCAGATTTGGCCAGTATATTGCATTTGTGTTCTCCTAGTCTGGCTCTTAGCTCTCTCGTAGTTCTCCCGACATACATTTTTCTGCAACCACATTGTAACATGTAGATGACGAATTTTATGGCACAGTTGATGAACTGTTTAATATATTGTGGCCTTCTGAGTATTCAATAGCTTTATTCTGTGTCTCATAAATTTGCAACATCCACATCTGCTCGATCCACACCTATAGTTTTCCACTGTATAACTGTGAGGGGCAGTGGAGCCGCTACCAGCAGGCATGAGGCAGCGGGCTCCGCTTCCCGTACTTTCACCGCCGGCATGCCGCCGAGTGGGGCTGTGCGGGCGGCGGAGTCCGCATGCTCGGCGGACTCTGCCGCGCAGTTGGCTTCCAGGGGGTCTCCTTCGGCGGCACTTACCCGGCGTTTGGCGCGCGCGCGTGAGGAGACAGGAACTTTATCGTTCCCGAAGAGGAGTCAGCTGACCAGGCTGGTCAGCTGACTCCAGCAGGGCCAGGGATTGGCTGGGCGGCTGGGGGACGCTGCTAGAGCGTTCCCCAGCATAAAAGGAGCTGTATGTCAGTTGCTCCTTGTCTGCTGTCGTGTAAACACTTCTGTGTTAGCGCTCAGACCTTAGTGCAGTGCCCTGGTGTTGATACTAAGGACTTCACACCTTAGCTTAGGATTATTATTGTATATTGATCTGTTGTATCTCTTGCTGATTGTGTACTTTTGCCTATCTGATCCTTGTTGCCGACTCCTGCCTGTCTAACGATTTCTCTTCTGCCTTCCACTCCTGTACTGCCGCTGCCATCTCTGTTGCTGAACCCTTGCCTGTCTGACCCTTCTCCCTTCAGTGGAACGTCTCCCACTGGAGGGTTACCTCTGAGGCTTGCCTCTCCGAGATGCTTGCCCCAAGCAGACGATTACTGCTGGGGATCGAGATTCCTCACTCAGTCTGGTTAGAGGATCTCACGCACGGGGTTCCCATTCAGAGGTAACCACACCTCTGAGGAATTGCCGTGTGGTGGACATTTCCACACCATCTGATATATTACTGTCTTATTGTGTTTATTGCTGGTGTTCAGAGGTTAGCAATATATCGGATTATCGGTGATACTGTAATCATCAATAATCAGGTATATATCTGCATTCTTGGTGATACTGCAGATCGACAATAATCAAATACTCTCTGCGTGCTGACACCGATCATGACAGAACAGCAGACCATTGGTATGGAAGCACTTCGCGGTCAGATCGAGACTCTAACCACTTCGCTCAATAACCTCATCGAGGTGGTTAATACACAACAGACTCAGATCAACCAGTTGGCTGGGTCTGTACGGGTCTTGCAGACGACTGTGGCCACAGTGCAATCCCCTCCGGTCACAGATCTCCGCATGTCAGTGCCCGAAAAGTTTTCAGGGCAAAGATCTGACTTCCAGAATTTTCGTAACCGGGTTTTATCTTATTTTGTGTTGAGACCTACCCAGTCAGGTTCTGAGCTGCAAAGGGTGACATTTATTAAGACCTTATTGTCCGGGGATTCGCAAACCTGGGCACATGGTCTCCCACCCGAGGATACGTCTCTCACGTCAGTTGAGGAATTTTTCAAATCAATGGCTATAATTTATGATGACCCGGATGCATCGATTACTGCCGAGAGGAAGCTCAAGACTCTCAGGCAGGGTCGAGACACGGTAGAGGTTTACGCAGCAGAGTTCAGAAAGTGGGCTGTGTCAGCTAGGTGGGGGTCTTACGCCTTGTTAGACTGTTTTTTATCAGGCCTATCAGACTCTGTCTCTGAATTAATGTTGGGACATCCAGAGCCCAAATCCATAGATGACGCCATTTCCTTGGCGATATGGGCAGACCGCAGATTGCGCTATCAGCGCCAATCGAGAGGCAGGAATGCAGTAAGAGTTTTTTCTCATGCGTCCTCAGCGCCTGCTCCTTCTACTGATGAACCGATGCAAATCGGACATTCTCGGTTGGCTCGAGCCGAGAAAGAGCGTAGAAGGGCAGAGAACCTTTGCCTATATTGTGCTGAGCAGGGTCATATTGCTCAAAATTGCCCCAGGAAATCGGGAAACGCTGCTGTCTAGGTGTAGTTAGAGGTAATACCCTAGACACACAGAACTTACCTCTAAGTCAGAATAATCGGTTACTTCTCCCGTGTTCCATTTCCTGGGGGAATTTTACTGTTTGTACGGAAGCTTTTGTGGACTCAGGGTCCGCAACCAATTTTATAGATTATGATTTTGTTAAGGGATTAAGGGGTTCCCTTACAACCCTTAGACCGACAAATAGCCGTCACTGCAGTAGATGACTCTCCTCTACAGTGTAGATCACCTCTCTCTCAGACCCCAAGCTTGTCATGTACGATAGGGGTTTTACATAAGGAGAGCCTCCAGTTTCTTGTTTTGCGCATGGCAACCTTCACCGTTATTCTTGTTATGCCCTGGTTACAGCTCCATTCCCCACAGATAGATTGGGCCTCAGGTCAGTTACTCAGCTAGTCACCTTATTGCCATACCCATTGTTTGGGGAGGGTTGCCATATGTGCTGCCAAGGTAGAGGTCAAGGGGTTACCCACACAGTACGCTGAGTTTGCGGATGTGTTTTGTCCTAAGGCCGCTGATAAACTCCCACCACATCGGAGTTTCGATTGTCCTATCGATCTAAGATCTGGTTGTATGCCTCCTAAGGGTCATCTTTACAATCTTTCCGGTCCGGAGAAACAGGCAATGCGGGAGTACATTACTGAGAACCTGGCAAAGGGGTTCATCCGCCCTTCTCGGTCACCGGCCGGGGCAGGGGTTTTTTTCGTTAAAAAGAAGGATGGAGGCCTTAGACCCTGTATTGACTACCGAGGTCTAAACAAGATCACCATAAAAAAATCGCTATCCATTACCTCTGATAGACGATCTCTTTGGCCAGATTACCAATGCCACTATTTTTTCAAAATTGGACCTACGTGGGGCATACAACCTGGTACGCATTAGGGCTGGTGACGAGTGGAAGACAGCCTTCAATACACCCGACGGGCATTACGAATATCTAGTTACGCCCTTTGGGTTGTGTAACGCTCCGGACGTCTTCCAGGACTTGATTAACAAGGTTTTCGGGGAGGTGTTGGGGAGGTTTGTCGTGGTATATCTCGACGGTTTGTCGTGGTATATCTCGATTTTCTCTCCAAACCTCGTGGAACATCGCAAACATGTCAAACATGTCTTGAAGAGGTTGAGACAAAACCTTTTGTATGCAAAACTAGAGAAGTGCCTCTTCGAGGTCACCCGAATTCCTTTTCTGGGATACATCATTTCAACGTCAGGGCTCTCAATGGACCCAGAAAAGGTTTCAGCTGGGTGGGCTTGAAGGCACTTCAGAGATTCCTTGGTTTTGCTAATCACTACTGGAGGTTTATTAAGGGATTCTCTTCGGTAGTAGTCCCCCTGACTAGTCTAACCAAGAAGGGGGCTGACCCTTATCAGTGGTCATCAGAGGCCCAGGTCGCTTTCAATACCCTGAAGAAACTGTTTTGCTCGGCACCCATACTGAGACATGTTAACATCGCTCTTCCCTTCATAGTAGAGGTGGATGCCTCAGAGATTGGAGTGGGGGCTGTGCTGTCTCAGCGTTCGGGTCTTCAGGGCAAGACACATCCCTGTGCCTATTTTTCACGCAGGTTCTCCCCTGCCGAGAGAAACTACGATGTGGGAAACAAGGAACTGTTGGCCATCAAGTTAGCCTTCCAGGAATGGCGCCATTGGCTGGAAGGTGCAGAACACACCATCACTGTATACACTGACCATAAGAATCTGGAGTATATCGAAGGGGCTAAGAGGCTCACTCCTCGTCAGGCCCGCTGGTCCCTATTTTTCTCGCGTTTTAGATTTGTTATCACGTACACTCCAGGTTCCAAGAACATTAAAGCAGACGCTCTCTCCAGATGTTTTGAACCGGAGACAGCTCAGCCCACACCCCCTGAGAGCATTGTACCACATAAGGTGGTGCTGGCAGCCACTGAGACCTGGGAGGACTGGGCAATCACACTGGCGCCTCACCAGCTAGATACCCCAGAGGGGAAGCTGGGAGGGGTCCTCTTTGTTTCACTCCCGTTTCGTTTGCAAATCATGCAGCTATTCCATGTCAATAAGAACGAAGGTCACCCGGGGGTCACCCGCACTCTAGATCTACTCACAAGGTGTGTTTGGTGGCCTTCGTTGGCTTCGGATTGCAGGGAATTCGTCAGAGAGTGTGTGGTGTGTGCCAAGAGTAAATCGTCTCGCCAGGCTCCGGTGGGTACCTTACAACCCTTGCCAGTTCCAAGTGAACCATGGACCCACCTGTCCATGGACTTCATTGGCGAGCTTCCCAAGTCAGAAGGTATGACTGTAATATGGGTGATTGTGGACAGGTTCAGCAAGATGGCCCACTTTGTCCCTCTTAAAGGATTCCCATCAGCCCAAGATTTAGCCGACCTCTTCATACAGCACATCTTCCGATTACATGGGATTCCGGATGATGTGGTATCAGATAGAGGAGTCCAATTTATATCAAAATTTTGGAGGGCTTTTTGCCATAATTTGGGTATGAACCTGTCCTTCTCGTCTGGGTACCAACAGACCAACGGGCAGACCGAGAGGGTTAATCAGGCATTAGAGCAGTTTCTGACGTGCTATGTGGCAGATGCACAAACAGAATGGGTGAAATTCCTACCCTTTGCTGAATTTGCTCACAACAACCTGAGAAGCACTTCAACGGGCTTGTCCCCTTTTCAGGTTGTGTCAGGAAGGGCTCCTAAATTTTCCCCATTGCCGGTGTGCTCGTCTCCCTTTCCAGCCTTGGAAGACTGGCAGAAGGTTTTGAAGAGACTTTGGGGACAAGTAAAGGAGAATTTAGGAGTAGCCTTCCAGAATCAAAAGAAACAGGCCGACAAGAGGCGGTCTGTTGAGTGGCACTTTTCTCCTGGAGACATGGTGTGGGTGTCAACAAGACATTTGGCACTCAGACAACCGTCCACCAAGTTGGGGCCCAAGTTCATAGGGCCTTACCCGGTGGCCAAAAGGATCAATGAGGTCTCATATGTGATTGATCTCCCAGCCAGCATGAGAGACGGGAGATCGTTCCACGTTTCTCTGTTGAAACCAACAGTATATGTGGATTCCTCTCCCCCCCCCGTAGTGATTGTGGAGGGCCAGACGGAGTACGAGGTTGGGAAAATTTTAGATTCCCGGCTGGTACAAAATTCCGTACAGTATCTGGTCCATTGGAAAGGATATGGGGTGAAGGACAGGTCTTGGATACCAGAGAATCGCATGCATGCTGAGAGATTAAAGAAGAGGTTTCATCAGTCACATCCAGAGAAACCGGGTGGGAAGTGTCCGGAGTCCACTCCTCAAGAGGGGGGTACTGTGAGGGACAGCGGACCCGCTGCCAGCAGGCATGAGGCAGCGGGCTCCGCTTCCCGGAATTTCACCGCCGGCGTGCCGCTGAGTGGGGCTGTGCAGGCGGCGGAGTCCGCAT
This sequence comes from Hyperolius riggenbachi, assembly GCF_040937935.1. NCBI lineage: Eukaryota > Metazoa > Chordata > Amphibia > Anura > Hyperoliidae > Hyperolius > Hyperolius riggenbachi. The sequence continues at coordinate 179,542,727 of NC_090652.1, read as the reverse complement.
GCTCGGCGGACTACGCCGCGCAGTTGGCTTCCAGGGGGTCTCCTTCGCCGGCACTTACCCGGCGTTTGGCGCGAGCGCGAAGAGACAGGAACTTTATCGTTCCCGAAGAGGAGTCAGCTGACCAGGCTGGTCAGCTGACTCCAGCAGGGCCAGGGATTGGCTGGGGGATGCTGCTAGAGCGTTCCCCAGCATAAAAGGAGCTGTATGTCAGTTGCTCCTTGTCTGCTGTCGTGTAAACACTTCTGTGTTAGCGCTCAGACCTTAGTGCAGTGCCCTGGTGTTGATACTAAGGACTTCACACCTTATCTTAGGATTATTATTGTATATTGATCTGTGTTTTGACTCTGGCTATCCCTGACTATTCTATCTCTTGCTGATTGTGTACTTTTGCCTATCTGATCCTTGTTGCCGACTCCTGCCTGTCTAACGATTTCTCTTCTGCCTTCCGCTCCTGTACGGCCGCTGCAATCTCTGTTGCCGAACCCTTGCCTGTCTGACCCTTCTCCCTTCAGTGGAACATCTCCCACTGGACGGTTACCTCTGAGGCTTGCCTCTCCGAGACGCTTGCCCCAAGCAGATGATTACTGCTGGGGATCGAGATTCCTCACTCAATCTGGTTAGAGGATCTCACGCACGGGGTTCCCATTCAGAGGTAACCACACCTCTGAGGATTTTCCGTGTGGTGGACATTTCCACACCATCTGATATATTACTGTCTTATTGTGTTTATTGCTGGTGTTCAGAGGTTAGCAATATATCGGATTATCGGTGATACTGCAGATCATCGATAATCGGGTATATATCTGCATTCTTGGTGATACTGCAGATCGCCAATAATCAAATACTCTCTGCGTGCTGACACCGATCATGACAATAACTTTTTTAACCAAGTGGTTTGTTCTTTTTTATCTATTTTACTGGGTGCTATATCGTTTTTCAGTGATTTGGCTTTTTTGAAAATAATGTGTGGCTTTTCGGGCATTAGCTCTTTGAGCACTGAGTCTTGTAATATGATGGGCCAGTTTTTCCTTATAATTCCCTGTATTTTGCGTGAACCTTCTGAGTATTTAGAGGAAATTGAGGCTGAAGCACTTCAAAATGAACCCACTAAATGGATGGGATTGAAAATCAGTATTAGAGCACAACTAAAGGAAATAACTAATAAAATAATGGAAAACCAACATACAAACAAAACGACCCTTCCAACAATAAATAACAAACAAAATCTCAATTGAAACCGGATAGATGAAATGAGGAATCTGTTTAGAGTACTTGAAGATGCATTAACCTTCGAGTGTGCCCAATGGCTGGACTCGCCCTTTCTATCTGAATATCTTGAACACAAAATAGCTCCTAGGGGTATGCGCAATCGTAAGGAGTGTGATTTTCTTGAAAAGGACCTGCGAAAAATGGTCTCAGACTTACAGTGGTTTGCAAAAGAATTCGGCCCCCTTGAAGTTTTCCACATTTTGTTACATTACTGCCACAAACATGCATCAATTTTATTGGAATTCCACGTGAAAGACCAATACAAAGTGGTGTACATGTGAGAAGTTGATCGAAAATCATACATGATTCCAAACATTTTTTACAAATAAATAACTGCAAAGTGGGGTGTGCGTAATTATATGGCCCCCTGAGTCAATACTTTGTAGAACCACCTTTTGCTGCAATTACAGCTGCCAGTCTTTTAGGGTATGTCTCTACCAGCTTTGCACATCTAGAGACTGAAATCCTTGCCCATTCTTCTTTGCAAAACAGATCCAGCTCAGTCAGATTAGATGGACAGCGTTTGTGAACAGCAGTTTTCAGATCTTGCCTGTAACGATCGGTGTAACACAGAGAGGATCTGATTATCGGTGATCTGCAGTATCACAGAGAATACAGATATATACCTGATTATTGATGATCTGCAGTATCACCGATAATCAAATATATCTCTAACCTCTGGACACCTGAGTAATATGAGTGTTTGGTACAACAGTAATACTTTGAGGAGAGCACCCGTTAGAGGGTGCAAGGCAGTAAGAGATACTGCCCAAAGAACAGGCTCCTTCCAAAGGCCTGAGGCTCCCCAAGGGGAGGAGTCAGGCTGAGAGTAGGAAGGACCAGAGTGTGAGTGACACCAAATAGAGGAGTGTCACTAACAGACTGTGAACTATCTCTTAACGAGGGAGATACCTCTCGAGGTTGGACAAGCCAGGTCGGCAACACACAGACAGATCAGATACAGAGACAGGAGACTAATTCGGAATCCTAAGGCAAGCAGGGTTTGGCAACAGAGTATCAGATATAGCGAAGTACCAAATCAGAGATCAGAAGAGTGGTCAGGAAAGCAGAAGGTCATAACAAATAATCAACAATGCCTAGTCTTGGGTGTGAGCTCCTTGATCATCAACACCCTGGAACTAGTCTGAAATATAACTGGATGGTAAAGCTATTTCCTAGTCTTGGGTGTGAGCTCCGTAGTCATCGACACTCTGGAACTAGTCTGAGGAATAACACAGATAATATACAGTATTCCTAGTCTGGGGTGTGAGGTCCGGAACTTCCACTCTATGGAACGTTTCTTGTCAGCTTGACCTTTCTGACTCTGAAAGGCCTTCTCTAGATTCTTTTTCACGATCCCCCAAATGTTCTTAAATGACTTTTGCCAAGCCTCCAAAGCTGGAAACGGAGTGGAAGCTACTGGCAGTGGGGAGAACTTAGGCAACTTTCCAGTTACCACCTGAAATGGAGAGAATCCAGAGGAAGAGCTTTTCAAATTATTGTGCAAATTCTGCAAACGGTAAGAACTTGACCCAATCATTTTGCGCATCCGCAACATAACACCTTAGAAACTGTTCCAGTGACTGATTAATTCTCTCGGTCTGACCATTGGTCTGTGGGTGGTAGCCCGACGAAAACGACAGTTCCATGCCCAATTGATGACAAAATGCCCTCCAAAATTTACAAACAAATTGGACTCCTCGATCTGACACTATATTTTCCGGAATGCCATGTAGCCGGAAAATGTGCATGATGAAAAGATCGGCCAACTCCTGGGCCGAGGGGAGTCCTTTCAGGGGCACGAAATGGGCCATTTTACTGAATCTGTCGACTACCACCCAAATGACCGACATGCCTTCAGACCTCGGGAGCTCACCCACAAAATCCATGGACAAGTGGGTCCATGGTTCACTCGGGGTGGGCAAAGGCTGCAATGTTCCCACAGGTGCCAGATGGGAGGGTTTGCTTTTTGCACACACTGCACATTCTCTCACATACTCCTTGCAGTCAGTTTGCCAATGAAGGCCACCAAGCACACCTAGCAACAAGGTCCTGTGTTCTGGAGGCCCCAGGATGTCCAGCATTTTTGTGGGAGTGGAACATCTGCAATATCTGGAGATGAAACGGCAATGGTACAAACATGACCCCTTCAGGCTTTCCCTCAGGGACATCCTGCTGGAAGGGACTTAAAGTCTCCATCCAGTTCTTCCAGGTCTCTGTGGCTGCCAATACCACTTTCTGTGGGATAATAGTTTCTGGATCTGAGGGCTGTGCTGTCTCTGGCTCAAAGCATCTGGATAAAGCATCTGCTTTAATATTTTTACTACTCGGAGTATACGTAATTACAAATCTGAATCTCGAGAAAAACAGTGACCATCGAGCCTGACAGGGACTCAATCTCTTAGCCCCCTCAATGTATTCCAAATTTTTGTGATCAGTGTAAACTGTAATCGGATGTTCTGCTCCTTCTAGCCAATGACGCCATTCTTCAAAGGCCAATTTAATGGCTAGGAGCTCCCTGTTGCCTATATCGTAGTTTTTCTCTGCTGGTGAAAACCTACGAGAAAAATAGGCACACGGGTGTAATCTTCCCTGCAACCCAGAACGCTGAGACAGCACAGCCCCCACCCCGACGCCTGAGGCATCCACCTCTACGATAAAGGGATAGGAGGTGTCGACGTGTCTCAAAATGGGTGCAGAACAAAACAATACTTTCAGAGTGGAGAAAGCAGCCAGAGCTTCGGGGGACCAGTGGTTGGTATCTGCCCCTTTCTTTGTGAGACTGGTGAGGGGTGCAATGACTGTGGAGTACCCCTTTATGAACCTTCTATAGTAATTTGCGAACCCTAAGAATCTCTGGAGAGCCTTCAGTCCTACTGGCTGAGGCCACTCCAGGACAGCAGAGACTTTGGCAGGGTCCATAGAAAGGCCCGAGGTAGAAATTATGTGCCCCAGAAAGGCAACAGATGTTACCTCAAAAATGCATTTCTCCAATTTAGCATAAAGCATGTTCTGTCTTAGCTTGTGCAGCACAAATCTGACATGAGCCCTGTGCTCTGAGAGGTTATCTGAGAAGATTAGTATATCATCCAGATATACCAGGACAAATTTACCCAAAACCTCCCTGAACACCTCATTAATGAGTTCCTGAAAGACGGCCGGAGCGTTACACAACCCAAAGGGCATCACCAGGTACTCGTAATGCCCATCGGGTGTGTTAAAGGCCGTCTTCCACTCATCGCCCTTTCTGATCCGCACCAGGTTGTATGCACCCCGCAAATCCAATTTTGAGAAAATCTTAGCATTGGTGACCTGAGTAAATAAATCGTCTATCAAAGGTAAAGGATAGCGATTTTTTACTGTGATTTTATTCAGACCCCGATAATCAATGCATGGCCGAAGGCCTCCGTCTTTTTTCTTTACAAAAAAGAAACCTGCTCCAGCAGGTGATCGGGAAGGGCGAATGAACCCTTTAGCTAAGTTTTCGTGGATGTATTCCTGCATGGCCAACTTTTCCGACCCAGACAAATTGTAGAGATGACCTCTAGGGGGCATACAACCAGACCGGAGATCGATGGGACAATCGAAAGGGCGATGTGGAGGAAGTTTATCGGCTGATTTAGGACAAAACACGTCTGAAAATTCAGAATACTGATCCGGTACTCCCTCCATGTGAATCTTGGTCTGGCCCAAGGTTACCCTCGATAAACAATGATGAAAGCAATGGGACGACCAGCTCGTTAGCTGACCAGTGGCCCAATTAATCTGAGGGGAGTGAAGTTGTAACCAAGGCATGCCAAGAATGATCGTGGAGGTTGTCATGTGTAACACAAAAAAAAGCAAATTCTCCCTATGCAGCACCCCTATAGTGACTCCCACCTCTGGAGTCTGCGACAGAGGACTGTTACCCTGCAGAGGGGAATCATCTACTGCCGTAACTTGAATAGGTGGTTTTACCGGGGTGAGCGGAATACCCAATTTTTTTTGCAAATTCGTAATCCATAAAATTAGCCTTCATTGACTCAGGCTCAGCGACTTCAGACTTATCTTCCCATGAAATAGTACAAGGAAGAAGCAAACGTTTATCATCTAGGGGTAAAAATTGCACGCCTAGGGTATTACCCCCAACTACTCCTAGGCAGTAGCGTTTTCCACTCCACTTGAGACAGTTTTGACCGACCAATCTGCATTGGTTCAGGTGGAGGCGAAATGGGAGGAAGTGGAGTCACAGGGGGCGCAGCGTGGGATACCATTCTCACATGGTTTCTACCCCGGGTCTGTCTCTGATAGCGCAGCCGGCGATCTATCCTGATGGCCGATGAAATGGCCTCATCGATGGACTTGGGTTCAGGCTAACTTAACATAAGATCGGAGACCTCATCTGACAACCCTGATAAGAAACAATCTAAAAGGGCAAAGGTGTCCCACCTGGCTGATACTGACCACCTCCTAAATTCAGCAGCATACTGTTCAACCGGACTCTTGCCTTGACGTAACAATTTGAGCTTCCGCTCAGAAGTCCAGGCGATGTTTGGATCATCGTAAATTATAGCCATGGCTTTAAAAAATTCCTCTACAGAGGTTAAGGCCAAGTCTCCGTCGGGCAGTCTGTACAATTTTTCAGGTACAGGCATACGGATGTCCGTAACTAGAGGAGATCGCACTGAGTTCATAGCTGATTGAAGTTCCTGAATAGCCCCAAATATCTGACATATCTGGGTCTGTTGGTTCAAAACTGCCGCGGAAAGTTGGTTTACCGCGGTGGTCAGGACTTCAACATGGCTATACAGTGCGCCCATTTGGGTTTGGTCTGTTGTTCTGTAACGATCGGTGTAACACAGAGAGGATCTGATTATCGGTGATCTGCAGTATCACAGAGAATACAGATATATACCTGATTATTGATGATCTGCAGTATCACCGATAATCAAATATATCTCTAACCTCTGGACACCTGAGTAATATGAGTGTTTGGTGCAACAGTAATACTTTGAGGAGAGCACCCGTTAGAGGGTGCAAGGCAGTAAGAGATACTGCCCAAAGAACAGGCTCCTTCCAAAGGCCTGAGGCTCCCCAAGGGGAGGAGTCAGGCTGAGAGTAGGAAGGACCAGAGTGTGAGTGACACCAAATAGAGGAGTGTCACTAACAGACTGTGAACTATCTCTTAACGAGGGAGATAGCTTTCGAGGTCGGACAAGCCAGGTCGGCAACACACAGAAAGATCAGATACAGAGACAGGAGACTGATTTGGAATCCTAAGGCAAGCAGGGTTTGGCAACAGAGTATCAGAAGTACCAAATCAGAGATCAGAAGAGTGGTCAGGAAAGCAGAAGGTCATAACACATAATCAACAATGCCTAGTCTTGGGTGTGAGCTCCTTGATCATCAACACCCTGGAACTAGTCTGAAATATAACTGGATGGTAAAGCTATTTCCTAGTCTTGGGTGTGAGCTCCGTAGTCATCGACACCCTGGAACTAGTCTGAGGAATAACACAGATAATATACAAAATTCCTAGTCTGAGGTGTGAGGTCCTTGGTCATCAACACCCAGGAACTGATCTAGAGAATAACACAGATTCTGACAAAAAGGTCTGAGTGCTTCCACGTAGTGATCGCAACGACAGACACCAGAGAAATGACCAGCACCCAGTATATATACCAAAGCGCTCTCCAGCGCCTCCCCTAAGTGCTGGACCAATGGGAACTGATAGAATTGTCAGCGGACCGGCTTGGTCAGCTGACACCCTTCTGGCTGTCATAAAAGCTCTGCCTCTCAGCACGCGCGCGTCCTTCTGAACCTGTGTGGACTATCAGTCCCAGCCACACCAGACATGTGTTGTAACGCATCCGCTGTGCTGGACGCGGAACCAGCCGCACCGCTATCAGAGCATGTGGCGGTTTCTCCGCGTTCAGCCATACTGACAGATGTAGGCCTATGCGTGCAAACCGCCGCGTCGGACGCGGAATCTGCCGCCTTGTTCTCAGGACATGCGGCGGTTTCTCCGCGTTCAGTCATGCTAGCAGATGCAGGCCCACGCGCGCAACCTGCCGCGTTGGACGCGGAATCAGCCGCCTTGCTCTGAGCACCCACGGCGGCTTTTCCGCGTTTTCTCACATTGCCACAGATTCTCGATTGGATTTAGATCTGGACTTTCACTGGGCCATTCTAACACATAGATATGTTTTGTTTTAAACCATTTCATTGTTGCCCTGGCTTTATGTTTATGTCCTGCTGGAAGGTGAACCTCCGCCCCAGTCTCATGTCTTTTGCAGTCTCCAAGAGGTTTTCTTCCAAGTTTGCCCTGTATTTGGCTCCATCCATCTTCTCATTAACTCTGACCAGTTTCACTGTCCCTGCTGAAGAGATGCACCCCCCCAGCATGATGCTGCCACCACCATATTTGACAGTGGGGATGGTGTGTACAGAGTGGTGTGCAGTGTAAGTTTTCTGCCACACATAGCGTTTTGCATTTTGGCCAAAAAGTTTCATTTTGGTCTCATCTGACCAGAGCACCTTCTTCCACACGGTTGCTGTGTCCCCCACATGGCTTGTGGCAAACTGCAAATGGGACTTCTTATGCTTTCTGTTAACAATGCCTTTCTTCTTGCCACTCTTCCATAAAGGCCAACTTTGTACAGTGCATGACTAATAGTTGTCCCATGGACAGAGTCTCCCACCTGACCTGTAGATCTCTGCAGCTCGTCCAGAGTCACCATAAGCCTCTTGACTGCATTTCTGATCAGAGCTCTCCTTGTTCGGCCTGTGAGTTTAGGTGGATGGCCTTGTCTTGGTAGGTTTACAGTTGTGCCATACTCCATCCATTTCTGAATGATCGCTTGAACAGTGCTCCTTGGGATGTTCAAGGCTTTGGAAATCTTTTTGTAGCCTAAGCCTGCTTTAAATTTCTCAATAACTTGATCCCTGACCTGTCCTGGACCTGTCTTGTGTGTTCTTAGGACTTCACAGTGTTGTTGCTCCCAATATTCTCTTAGACAACCTCTGAGGCCCTCACAGAGCAGCTGTATTTGTACTGACATTAGATTACACACAGGTGCACTCTATTTAGTCATTAGCACTCATCAGCCAATGTCTATAGGCAACTGACTGCACTCAGATCAAAGGGGGATGATTAATTATGCACACACCACTTTGCAGTTATTTATTTGTAAAAAATGTTTGGAATCATGTATGATTTTCGTTCCACTTCTCATGTGTACACCACTTTGTGTTGGTCTTTCATGTGGAATTCCAATAAAATTGATTCATGTTTGTGGCAGTAATGTGACAAAATGTGGAAAACTTCAAGGGGGCCGAATACTTTTGCAACCCACTGTATGTACATCCCAATGGATGAAAATTGTTATAATACAAAGGGAGAGAAATCTATGAACAGATAAGTGATCCCGAAAGTATATAGGAATCTTGAGTCTTTCAAATCATACCAAGAATACCAACATTGGGACTAAAAAGTAACAACATCAGTTAAAGCATTAGCAGCCATGACCTATACACAGTCCTTGTGGCACAATTGGGTAGTGCATTGGGCTGTTAACCGAAAGGTTGGTGGTTGAAGCCCACCCAGGGGTGGCCTTGCATTTTGTGCTCAACAGTTGTCCGAAGAAAACCCCAGATAGCCATTTAGCAGCCATGACCTATACACAGTCCTTGTGGCACAATTGGTGGGGGGGTCTGTTCGCCGCCGGCTACCTGCGTGTAGCGGGGGGGGGGGGGGGGCTCCTCAAAGCCCCCCTCTGCAGCGATTCCCAGCCTCCCTCTCTTTCCCTCCCTCCCCTCCTCTTTCTGGGCGGCACAGGACAGCGATCCATCCTGCACCGCCTCTGATAGGCTTCAGCTTCTCAGATGCCGGCGATCCCCGGTCAATCAGAGGCCGGGGATCGCCGATCTCCATTACGGCGCTGCTGCACAGCAGCGCTGTATGATGTAAACACAGGGGATTTCTTTCCCGCGTGTTTACATTTAGCCTGCGAGCCGCGATCGGCACCCTCCGTGAACTGACATGGAACCATGGTAACATCACTGCGACCTACCGCCGCCTATCGGCGTTAGGAGGTCGTTAAGTGGTTAAACTTGAAGATTGTATACAAATGTAAGCAGACTGCAGAGTGGCGCAGCAGAAGTGTGCTGGGCCCATAACCCAGAGGTTGATGGATTGAAACCATCCTCTGCTAGGTATGATCTCATTTTTGCACCTCGCTTTATCGCATGGGCAAAATGGTTTCCATAGCCCTGTAAGAGAAAGTGTAATAAGGGCCCTGCTGTAACATAGATATTACGGTAGCTAAGACTACTCCTGGGCCTTTCTTGTAGTTGAAGAGATGAGTTAACTGTGACACCATACTTAAAAAAAAAACAAAAAAAAACAGCACACAGAGAAGCTTCCCCATATTGGAGCATTGGATTTGGTAAAGTCTTAAGCCAATGTGTTGTAAGACACAAGTAAGCTTTAGGTTAGCAGGAATGGTTGCATGGCCACCTAGCTTTTCATCCTTCCCAGGCCAGCTAGGCTGGCTTCAGCCTGTAGTGTTGGTAGTCAGTGTTGATCGGATACCTCATTATCCTATTCGAGTTTGGTCGAATTTGGATAATAAACTATCCGAATTCACTCGAAGTTCGATATTCGAGTTAATCGAATATCCGATTCGACCTCGGATATCCGACGTCACTATCCGAGTCTGTATTCGAGCTGGCCTTAAATAGCTTTTAAAACTTGTATTGGAGGTCAATGATGCATGAAACCACCTTTTTTATGAAGAAAAACACCAAGTGATTATGTGGTGATGTAGTTATAAAAAAGGTATCAAAAATAGTAAATTAACTTCATGAAAAGTGTTTGCATGAGAAGGTGTGTCCAAAATGGTTGTTGGAAGTCTTCATTTACGTCGTCTTCATCTTCTTCTTCTATATCTTCTTCTTCTTCTATATCTTCTTCTACTCAAATCTTCTTCATCTTCTACTTCTTGTATCTTCTTCAATTATCTTTTTCTTCTTCTATATCTTCTTCTTCTTCTTCTTCTTCTATATCTTCTTCTTCTTCTATATCTTCTTCTTCTCCTTCTTCTTCTTCTCCTTCTTCTTCTTCTATATCTTCTTCTTTTTCTTCTTCTATATCTTCTTCTTCTTCTATATCTTCTTCTTCTTCTTCTTCTATATCTTCTTCTTCTATATCTTTTCATCTTCTTCTATATCTTCTTCTTTTTCTATATCTTCTTCTTCTTCTTCCTCTTCTTCTTCTTCCTCTTCTTCTCTATCATTATATTATGTGTCTTGGTTTTCCTTTCTTTTGTAATATTTTTTTTACTTCATTTGTGGAAATATTTTATTTTAATAACACCATAGTTATATTTGTGTTGATGGCATAATAGGTAGTGGCACATTGCAAGCCACAGCGCCTTTTTCTGTGTACCTTGGCGGTGGTAAAACACAGACATCAGCAGGAGGAGGAAGTAGTTGCAGCTATTGTAGTGTGGTAATAGCTGGTAGGAGAGTGGGTGGCAGCAGAAAATAGTTCTTCTTCTGTTCTCCCTGGCAGTGGTAGCAGCACACAGACAGCAGAAGCTCAATGCAGCTACAGGAGGAGGAGGAGTGTGTGTCAGGCAGTGTGATCTGACTGACATAATAGGCCCTGGTTCCTAGCGGTGGTACCAGGGCCATAAATAAACAGCATGAGGTTCCAGACAGCGGTCGTGAAGCCCACATTGTGTCTAATACACAATTGGGACAGCACAGTTTTCAACCCGGACACCTCTAAATTAATTACAATTTATTTTTTTTCAAATTGATGCAGGTATTTTTGAGCGTAATAGCTGGTGGCGCATGGGCAGCAGCACCTTGTAATGTGTTTCCTGGCAGTGGAGACACAGACAGCAGGAGGAAATACAACAGAAGGCAGCGTGAGGAGGATGAGTGTGTGGCAGACTGGCAGCAGGAGAGCAGGCAGCGAGACATAATAGGCCCTGGTTCCTAGCGGTGGTACCAGGGCTGTAAATAAACAAATAATGCAGGCAGCTATTTTTGAGCGTAATAGCTGGTGGCGCATGGGCAGCAGCACCTTGTAATGTGTTCCCTGGCAGTGGAAACATACAGACAGCAGGAGGAAATACAGCAGCAGGCAGCGTGAGGAGGATGAGTGTGTGGCAGACTGGCAGCAGGCAGGAGGGGAGGCAGCGAGACATAATAGGCCCTGGGTCCTAGCGGTGGTTCCAGGGCCATAAATAAACAGCATGAGGTTCCAGACAGCGGTCGTGAAGCCTACATTGTGTCCAATACACAATTGGGACAGCACAGTTTTCAACCCGGACACCTCTAAATTAATTTAATTTTTTTTTGCAAAATAATGCAGGCAGCTATTTTTGAGCGTAATAGCTGGTGGCGCATGGGCAGCAGCACCTTGTAATGTGTTCCCTGGCAGTGGAGACACAGACAGCAGGAGGAAATACAACAGCAGGCAGCATGAGGAGGATGAGTGTGTGGCAGACTGTCAGCAGGAGGGCAGGCAGCGAGACATAATAGGCCCTGGTTCCTAGCAGTGGTACCAGGGCCGTAAATAAACAGCATGAGGTTCCAGACAGCGGTCGTGAAGCCCACATTGTGTCCAATGCACAATTGGGACAGCACAGTTTTCAACCCGGACACCTCTAAATTAATTTAATTATTTTTTTTTCAAAATAATGCAGGCAGCTATTTTTGAGCGTAATAGCTGGTGGCGCATGGGCAGCAGCACCTTGTAATGTTTTCCCTGGCAGTGGAGACACAGACAGCAGGAGGAAATACAACAGCAGGCAGCGTGAGGAGGATGAGTGTGTGGCAGACTGGCAGCAGGAGGGCAGGCAGCGAGACATAATAGGCCCTGGTTCCTAGCAGTGGTACCAGGGCCGTAAATAAACAGCATGAGGTTCCAGACAGCGGTCGTGAAGCCCACATTGTGTCCAATGCACAATTGGGACAGCACAGTTTTCAACCCGGACACCTCTAAATTAATTTAATTATTTTTTTTTCAAAATAATGCAGGCAGCTATTTTTGAGCGTAATAGCTGGTGGCGCATGGGCAGCAGCACCTTGTAATGTTTTCCCTGGCAGTGGAGACACAGACAGCAGGAGGAAATACAACAGCAGGCAGCGTGAGGAGGATGAGTGTGTGGCAGACTGGCAGCAGGAGGGCAGGCAGCGAGACATAATAGGCCCTGGTTCCTAGCGGTGGTACCAGGGCCGTAAATAAACAGCATGAGGTTCCAGACAGTGGTCGTGAAGCCCACATTGTGTCCAATGCACAATTGGGACAGCACAGTTTTCAACCCGGACACCTATAAATTAATTACAATTTTTTTTTACAAATTGATGCAGCTATATTTGAGCGTAATAGCTGGTGGCGCATGGGCAGCAGCATCTTGTAATGTGTTCCCTGGCAGTGGAGACACAGACAGCAGGAGGAAATACAACAGCAGGCAGCGTGAGGAGGATGAGTGTGTGGCAGACTGGCAGCAGGCAGCAGGAGGGCAGGCAGCGAGACATAATAGGCCCTGGTTCCTAGCGGTGGTACCAGGGCCGTAAATAAACAGCATGAGGTTCCAGACAGCGGTCGTGAAGCCCACATTGTGTCCAATGCACAATTGGGACAGCACAGTTTTCAACCCGGACACCTCTAAATTAATTTAATTATTTTTTTTTCAAAATAATGCAGGCAGCTATTTTTGAGCGTAATAGCTGGTGGCGCATGGGCAGCAGCACCTTGTAATGTGTTCCCTGGCAGTGGAAACATACAGACAGCAGGAGGAAATACAGCAGCAGGCAGCGTGAGGAGGATGAGTGTGTGGCAGACTGGCAGCAGGCAGGAGGGCAGGCAGCGAGACATAATAGGCCCTGGGTCCTAGCGGTGGTTCCAGGGCCATAAATAAACACCATGAGGTTCCAGACAGCGGTCGTGAAAGCCCATATTGTGTCCAATACACAATTGGGACAGCACAGTTTTCAACCCGGACACCTCTAAATTAATTACAATTTTTTTTTTCAAATTGATGCAGCTATTTTTGAGCGTAATAGCTGGTGGCGCATGGGCAGCAGCAACTTGTAATGTGTTCCCTGGCAGTGGAGACACAGACAGCAAGAGGAAATACAACAGCAGCAGGTGTAATGTGTGTGCGCCACTCCATGTCCCCCTCTCGCCGACAACAGGGGCCAGGAATTCGCCTTCCACCCAAGCCTGGTTCATTTTGAGATACGTCAGTCTGTCCACAGACTTGTGAGCCAGACGAGATCGCTTCTCAGTGACGACTCCACCGGCTGCACTGAAGCAACGCTCTGACAGTACGCTGGAAGGGGGCAGGAGAGCACTTCCAGGGCGTACTGCGCAAGCTCGCTCCAGATCGGCAGGTGCTTGACCCAATACTCCATGGGATCAACAGGGGCAACGCTGTCAAGCCCGCTGAAGGACCCCATGTAGTCAGCCACCATGCGGGTCAAACGCTGTCTGTGACTGGAGAAGGATGCTGCTGCAGGCACCTCCTCTCTAGTCCTTGGCAGCTCTACACTCATGTAGAGCTCGTTGGTCAGAGACAGCAGGTCTGTGGTGCGCGTGCGCTTGCTGCTGGTGGATGCAGGCACCTGCTGCTGCCTCTGTGCTGGCTGGACAGTGGGGATGGGTGGCTGAGGGAAGGCTTCCTCCAAGCGCTCAACAAGGGACAGCTGCAAATCCCTCATTTGTTGTGCACGGTCTCCTCCTGCAGGCAGGAACTGGCTGAGCTTCCCCTTCAGACGTGGGTCCAGCACCATGCAGATCCAGATGTCCTCCCTCTTCTTCATCTGGATGACCCTTGGGTCCTTGCGCAGGCACCTCAGCATGTGCGCTGCCATTGGGAAGAGTCTGGCCACGTCTGCTGGCACATCATCGGCAGCCCCAGAGCCGACAGTGCTGTCGTCCTCTTCCTCTGCCTCCTCTACCTCATCCTCTCTCCACCCCTGCACCAGTCCAGCAGCACTCTGCTGCTCCCCCTCATCAGCAGCAAGGTCAGGGACCTCCACCAACTCCAAGCCCTCCTCCTCAGAGGTGGCCTGTGAAGCTGCCTGCAGCTCCTGCTGGTCCAAGGCTGCCACTCCCTCTTCCAGCAGTGCATACAGGGCCCTGTCCAGCACACACATCAAGGGGACGCACTCGCACACCATTGCATGGTCCCTGCTTACCGTGTTGGTGGCCTGCAGGAAGGGTGCCAGCACTGAGCACACCTGTTGCATGTGCCCCCAGTCCTCCATGGAGATGATGGACGGGAGGTTGGTGGCGGAACGCCCAGTTGCAGTGATGGAGGCAACTGTTGCTCGTGCAACGTACTGGCTGACAGCCTGCCTCTGTTCAACCAGACGCTCCAACATCGCCAGGGTGGAGTTCCAGCGAGTTGGAACATCGATCATGAGCCGGTGCTGTGGCAGGTGCAGCTCCTTCTGCACCTCTTCCAGGCTCGCTACGGCTGCAGACGAGTGCCGGAAATGACGCACAACCTTACTTGCCGCCTCAAGGAGTCGGTCCATCCCCTGGTAGGTCCGCAGGAACTTTTGGACTACCAGGTTCAGGACGTGCGCCAGGCAGGGGATGTGGGTCAGGTCTCCCCTGCTGATGGCAGCAACCAGGTTTGCCCCATTGTTGGACACCACCTCTCCGACTCTGAGGCCTCTGGGGGTCAGCCAATTCCTCTCCTGCTCTCGGAGTTTGGCCAGGACATGGTTCGCCGTCAGTTTGGTCTTCCCCAGGCTGACCAATTCCAGCAGCGCTTGGCAGTGGCGGCGCTTCACGCTGCTGCTGAGGCGGGGGGTTTGGGCTGGTGTGCCGGAGGATGGAAGCGGATCAGAGGAACCTGCTGCAATTCCGCTGACCCTGCATGGTGGCACCACCCTCTGCGTTGTTGCTGCTGCTGCTCTGACAGTGCCCGATGCTGCTCCCCCCTCCTCACCCCCTTCCACCAAGCTGACCCAATGCGCGGTGAAGGACAGATAGCGGCCTGTCCCAAAGCGGCTGCTCCACGAGTCCATGGTGACGTGGACCCGTTGACCCACCGCGTGATCCAGCCCTCTCCCGACATTGGCCATCACAGATCGGTGAAGTGCAGGGATGGCCGTGCGTGCAAAAAAATGTCGGCTGGGGATTGGCCAATCGGGGGCTGCACACATCAGGAGCGCACGCATGTCGCTCCCCTCCTGCACAAGGGAATAAGGCAGGAGTTGGGAGCACATGGCCCGTGCCAGCAAGCCGTTCAGCTGACGCACGCGACGGCTGCTGGGAGGCAGAACCCTGACCACCCCCTGGAAGGTGTCGCTGAGCAGGGTCTGGCGACGCCTTTTGCTGGCACGGGAATCAGTGGAGGGAGCAGAGGAGGCCACTGAGGACTGGCTGCCAGAACAGGCCTCAGTGTCGGCGGCAGGAGTTGCAGAGGGAGGAGGAGCAGTGCATTTCTGACACACTCCTGCTGGTGCTGCTGGAGGAGGTGGAGGAGGGCGGGTGGCTGCTGCTGACGGCTTCACAGTGGTGGCGGGTCTGCCACTGCCAGCTTATTTCAACTTCATGAACTCCTCATGCTCATGGAAGTGTTTCCCTGCCAGATGGTTCACCAGAGAGGTGGTGCCATACGCAGTGGGCTCCTTCCCTCTGCTGAGCTGCTGGCGGCACTGGTTGCAGGTGGTATACTTGCACTCCACATATGGCAGGGTGAAAAAACTCCAAATTGGGGAGGTGAAGTTGCTCCTTCGGCTGGAAGGTGCTGCTGCCGCTGGTCTCCCTGTGGTGGTTGGGGGGGGGGGGGTGTTCTTGGTGCGGCTGGTGGCACTGGCAGAACTCTCCGCCTCCGGATCAGCACCCTGTGTGGCCTGCATACCACGCCCACTTCTGATCCTGCCTATGCCTGCGATGCTGATCCTTCTAGCAAGGCCCACAGACGCATCCTCCTCCTCCTCCTCAGAGCTGATGACATCCCCAGGATCTGCCACCCAGTCTCTGTCCTTCACCCTGTCATCATCATCCTCCCCCTCCGCAAACATGTCCTGCTGGGATGACCCCACAAACTCCTCTTCTGCATGCATGGGCTGAGGGACAGTCACCACTGTCTGACTGTCCAAAGCATCATCCCCAAAGTGCCCATCAGCATTTGTTCCCCCTCCATTGCCAATTCTGCCGCAACAGCACTCCATAGCCCCGCTGTGCTTGGGGATAAGAAGGTGCTGAGTGACAGGGTGCTGGTGTTGCCCGCTGGGGCTGGAGAACTGCACTCCTCCTCCTCCTCCCCAGGCAGTGCTGGGCGGCTGCTGCTGCTCTTGCGAACAGGAGTGGTGGCGGGGGTGGAGGACTCGGTTACAGAGCTAATGGTGGCCTGCTCATCCACCATCAGTTCCACCACAGAGTCTGCGTCCTTCTCCTCGATAGGACGGCTATGACCTGGCGGTGGGAGGAACATCTGCGCCACACGCTGCTGCGTCTCTGCAGCGTGACTCCCAGCTGTTGGGCGGCCAAGGCATCCACGGCCAGTGGCTAATGGCGGAATAGCCACTGGTGCAGACGCAGAACTGCGCATGGTGGTGGTGGTGGCGCGGCTGCCACGCCCACGACCTCCTCTCTTGACGATGCCCTTGCTGCCCCTGCCCAAACCGCGGCTGCCAGTGCCAGACATCGTATATTTTTAATATTATACAAATTAAAAAAAAAAAAGAAATGTATAGGCGGGTGGGACAAGTGGGGTACTTTAATGGGGTGGGACTGGTGGTGGTGGTGGGTGTGTGAGGTGACGGACAGGTGTACTCTACAGCAGAGATCGGTGTAGCGCTAACGAGAGAGTGCGCAGTGCGCACACAAAGACCCTAGCTGACGCTGACTGACGGTGTCCCTATACACAGACTACAGTACAGTACAATTCAGCGAATACACAATACAAGTAATATAAACAATAGGACGGGTGTAGCACTAACGAGAGGGTGCGGACAGCGCAGACGTGCACTGCGCACACAAAGACCCTAGGTAACGCGGTGACGGACGGTCCCTATACACGGACTAGAGTACACTACAGTACTAACTAAACAATAGAAGAATCTAGCTAAATAATAGAACAGGTGTGACTAGATTACAGAGAGCAGATACAGGACAGGTATAGCAGTAAAGCTGGGCCTTGCTAACTACAAAATAGTACAATAATCTATTTAACACAGAAGTAGTACAGTAGATTAGGACAGGTGAGAGCACAGGTAAGGTAACTAGTAGAGACTAGAGCACAGAGCAGGGCAGGCTGCCTTGCCTAGGCACAGGGCCTAGCTGCTGGCTGCAGCTGCAGCAGCACCAGTGACAGTCTCCCTCCCTAGTCCCTAATCACACAAACTAAACTGCCTAAAATACAATCTATCTACAATACAAAGCAATACAGGCGAATATCAAGTGTTGGAGTGTAAAAACGCTAGGTGTATTGAACAATAAATGCACTTGCACAGACAAAAAGCACTGGAGCAGTCTCTCAGTACAATCAGTCAGTAAGTCGCAAGCAGGACGAGTGAGGCAACATGGCGCCCGCTATTTATAGAGGGGGGGGCTTGGCCAGGCTCCCCCTCTGTGATTGGCTGCAGTCAGAGGGCTGGGAGCCCTCTGATTCGCTTGTGAGGACTCGAGGTGACGTCTGACGTGACGCTATCCGAGCGGATGACGCTATCCGAGCTCGGATAGCTAGGATATCTCCGGATAAATCCTATAAAAATCCGCGCTCACAGGCCACAAATAGAACCTCAACAGTTTACCACAGTACTCCAATAAAAGTTCAGTTCTTTCTCTCTGGTACACTGCGGTGCCTCCACACTGTTATCAGTATCACTCTAGGCCACACGTCATATGCAAAGGAAGAGAAGAGAAACACATATAGTGTAAAACTGCGATTGCTTTAAATCCGCCACCTCCCACGTGTGGTAATCGCCGTCACCTCGCTTCAAACAAACACCTAGTGCCAGGGACACCCCCCTCTGTGCCCGCACTCACCCCTGAATCCTCCCAAATATCCGGAGGCAGGAATGACAGCTTTGGGGGTCAGATATTAAACTCCACAGATGATAACCACTCTCTCCAGACGAGAACTCTAAAAACTAAAAAGCGCCACAATAGTGTAAAACCTTCATTTAATATAAAGAGTAAAAGATATTGCACTCACAAGCGGGGGAAAAATCACAGGCATATAGATACAGATGTAGTTCCCGGGCAACCGCTCTGTAAGATGCCGTCCTGGATTCACCTCTCACGCTCGCGTCCCTCCTACTACTTCCTCCTTCCTTGTTTGCCAGTCACGAGTGCCGTAGCTCCGCCCTATGCATTTTGTCATCTAGTGACTCATCAGGGGCTGACGGCACTCACTAGACCGGCGGCTAAAAGTGTCATTAGCTCCTCCCCCCTTCGCAGCGTATTGAGTAATATTTATTAAAAATCATAAGCAAAATTAAAAGAATTTAAAAACAACGGCATTCCTACAAAGCCGTTACCCTTACAAATACACGCCTAAACTAATACATGTCAACACTCCTGATCTCAATCATTTTATAGTATCTACCCACCCAGGTTCCTGAAATATCTCCAATCTACGTCCAAAGCGATCAATATCCCTCCATTCTCCAGTATATTATTGCAACCAATGTTCAGATAAACAATAAAGGTAAAAAAATAAAATAAATAGAAATAAAAATAAAATTAAAGATAAACGGACAAAGAAAGAAAACGAAACCTATCCCATACATATTCAATGCTCATACTGTACTGATAAAACAGTTCAGATCTAAATCCACGTTTAACCCTTTGGGGGCCAACTTTCTTAGATATTTCACGAACTTTATTGCACTCCCTCCAGGCTGGTACTAATTTATCCACACCACAGAAGAACATATGTGTAGGATCACACTGGTGCACTTTCTTAAAGTGTAGCGACACACTATGCAACTCAAATCCTTTTCGGATATTCGTAATATGCTCACCAATCCTGTCCTTCAGTGCCCTGGTGGTGCGGCCCACATACTGTAGGCCACAAGTACACCAGATCACATAAACGACATAAGAGGTAGAGCACGTAATAAAATTCCTTAATTTAAACGGACAGACACTCACATTGGAGATTATTTCCTTTAACTTTACCCCTTTCGCTTCTCTACAGCATTTGCATCCCCTGCATGGGAAAAATCCCTCTGATTGCCACCCAATAAACCGTGACTGGGTAGGTGGTGACACACAACTCGGAGCTAGTTGGTTCTTCAAATTAGGGGCTCTTCTATATGTAAATGATGGTTTAGAAGGTAATACCCCCTTTAGGATATGATCTCCCTGTAAAATCCCCCAATGTTTTCTGAATATAGATTCCACCTGTCTATGTTGTGAAGAAAAGTTAGAGAAAAAGGAAAAACGATCCAATTCGTTTATACTCACCTCTTTCTGTGAATGTATCAAGTTCCTCCGATCTATATTCGCAACTTCCTGTTGTATCTCTCCTAACCAATCTTGACCACACCCCTTCTCAATAAATCTCGCCTTCAAGATATCAGACTGTAGAAAATAGTCCCCCATATTTGAACAGTTCCTCCGGACACGGGGACCCCCCTCAGCCAACTCGGGTGGTGACAACTCGTTGTCTCTATATAACCATTCCTGTCTGTTGGCTTGAAATGGCATCTTGTATTAAAACCTGTTCCCATTCGGGTAATCTCTAGATCCAGGAAGTGTATACTTACCTTACTATTTTCAAAAGTTAGTTGAATATTAGATCTCAGGTTATTTACATCCGACATAAATTGCATGAATCCCTCCTCATCTCCTTTCCAGAAGATGAGGAGGTCATCTATGTACCTTTTCCATAAAACAATCTGGTTACCCCCTAGTTCTATCGCTTCCTCCTCCCACAGGGCCATATAGAGATTTGCCAGGGAAGGGGCAAACAATGCCCCCATGGCACATCCATATACCTGTCTGAAAAAATCCCCTTTATGCCAGAAAAATTTCTTTCTAAGGGCAAAATCTAAAAGTTCAGTGATGAAGTTAATCCGGGCAGTAGGGACTTCTACTTCCCGTGCCAGAAGGTCCCTAACTGCCTCTATCCCTCCTTCGTGTGGGATGTTGGTATACAATGAACCAACATCTGCAGTGGCCAGCAAGATATCACCTTCTATGCAAAGAGAATCCAAAATTTGCAATACGTGCTTGGTGTCTTTCAAAACCCTCGGCAGACCCTGCACTATTGGCTGTAGGTGACTATCTATATATTGACCTAATCTGTGGGTCAGAGAGCCCACTCCACTTAATATTGGTCGGCCAGGGGGATTGACAGGGTCCTTATGGACTTTGGGCAATTGATAGATGACGGGCACTCTCGGAGCGGAGGGAACCAGAAAATCACATTCACTCTTCTCCAACAGCCCCGCCATCATGCCCTCGTCCAGCAGGAGTGCCAATTCCCTTTTGTATTGCACTGTTGGATTACCCGGAAGCTTTTCATACGTAGATACGCCATAGACTAATTTGTCCAGTTCTTGGAAATACTGCTCTTTCCTCAAGATCACCACCCCACCCCCCTTATCCGCAGATATAACCACCAAATCCTTTCCTTGTAATAAACCTTCTACCGTTTCATGGATATTATCAAACGTACCTGATCTCATTTTTTTCACATCATCCAGAACCCTATCCTTAAAAATCTCCACTGTATTCCGATTCGACATGTCAGGAGGGTTAAAAGTACAAGCAGTTTTAAACTTAGTAATTACTCCACCCCTGTTTACCCTATTGGTCGGGCCCTCCTTTTGTAAAAAATATTTCTTTAAATTAAGTTGTGTAATGATCGCTGCTGCAGCAGGTGTTGCTGGAAGTAGTAGTGCTGCAGCTCAGGCAGTTCTGATGTCTTTCCATGCAAGCTGCATAGCTTTGTCTGTCTTTCCCTGCTGTCAGCTTGTGACTGATTATCATTCACCTGTGTGGGAATCTGCATGTCTGCTCCCATTGGATGACCTCAGTATAAAGATCTGCTTCCTGCAGGGTTTCCTTGGGTTTTCATAGCTTCAGTTTAAGCTTGTCTTGCTGTCGCTTCAGCCCTCGATCGTGTTTCTTGTTCTAAAGATACTTTGCTGGTCTTTGCATCATATATTGGTTTATTGCCAATATATATGCATACCAGCACGTTTATTATTTTCCTTGTATTTGTGTTACGTTGATACATCAGTGTCGCTGATGTATACGTACACGAACTGTTTATATCCTGTGTGCAGTTAGTCAGCTTTCCAGCACGTTCTGGTAGGTTGCGCGTACCGTGACCACCCGTGCTGAGGTAGTTACCCTGCTCCTGGTTCTGTTTGTGGATTGTGTTCATCTCTGCGAAGAGATAACGAATCCTTCTGAATCCTGTTCTGTTACTGTTTGTGGATTGCGTTCATCTCTGCGAAGAGATAACGAATCCTTCTGAATCCTGTTCTGTTACCGTTTGTGGATTGCGTTCATCTCTGCGAAGAGATAGCGAATCCTTCTGAGTCCTGTTCCGTGTATTACTCCAGTCCTAGTCAGCGTTCCTGCTTATGTCATATATCGGTTCATTGCCGATATATACATATGTTAGTCAGACGTTACAAATAGTTTCATTGATAGCTGTAATTGTAATACGCTAGGAAAACATACTTATTGTATATTTGTCTGTGTTACGTTCATCTATCTTGATCCTGCTATTTCCTGACTATCCTGTCCTGTCTTTGTGAGGCACGCCATCGCCGCAACGCATTGGCTGCCTCATTCCAGTCTGTGTTATTGTGGACGCTTGCTGTCACTAAGTAGTGGCTAGTTAAGCAAGCGTTCATTCTGTTTACCTGTCCTGATCTCCTCAGTTTTGGTTTATGCGCTCAGCGCTACTTTGCGCTGAGACGTTATAACGAAAGCATTGTTTGTGGCTGTCAGATCTGCACCGGCTCTGTGCGCCACAATCTCCTATTGGAGTCAGTCCTCCCCTCCACTATACTAGGGATAGCCTGTTTCCTTGTGCTAGTGTGTGTACCTCCTCCACGCCAGCTCATGCGTTGCATGCTGACTGTGGAGAATACACCACCAAGCCTTACATTATGAAAACCCCATTACCAATCCCCATTGTGGGGGGGATTCCCAGAAAGTATGACACTTAATTATGGTTCCTGTTCCTTTAAGAAATTTGAAGAACTTAGCTCTGAAACAGAAAATGAGTTTTTCTCTGAATGTGCCAGGTTCCTGGCCAATCCTGATCTCCAAGCGACTCCTGTTTCAACCTGGGCACTCCAACTAAGTTATATTTTGTTTAAAGGGGAATTATTCCAGTGGGCATTTGATGTTCTCAATCATTGAAAGAGAGACCGCTGGAATTTCTAGCGTTTGTGATCCTTAACTGGTTGCGCATAGATCCATTGCCTTTTCCTCTTAATGAACTCCTGGCAGCAGGCCAATCAGCTACTCCTTCAATTGCTTGCAAAAATGTTCAGCAAGCAGAAAGTGTTACTGATAATTTTCCTGCAGCCTTGAATAAATCACCAAAAACAGCAGGGTCTAAGGCAAAACGCAAACGTTCTAAGAAACGTGTCCGATCTGCAGAGTCGTTATCCTTAGCGACTGAGACCTATAATGAGATTCTGCCATTAACAGATAATGAAATGCAATTGTCTTTCAGGGGAGTTAAATGGACTTATGAAACTACTAATGAACTTTCCTCCCTGGCTAGGGAAAATAAAGATTTTTGTTTAAAAGAATTATCTGAGTATGATTATGAGGAGATATTACAGAGTATTGAACAAATCAACTTATTTGTGAAGCAAGGAAAGTTTGCATACACTACAGTTCAGCACTTGCTACAGGTATTGGAGATTCTTAGGAATAAGGAATCTGCCAATCACCTGCTAATTAACCCAATATATGTCCCTGCTACAATCATATCTGCAAACCATGATCTGCCTGTTAAGTATGCTTGGAATCCTCCATTTAAGAAAGGAGAGATGGAAGCTCTGGTCAATGAATGGAAGAATGATTCAAGTTCATTTTGTCAATTTTACAGTGCAAAAAGTGAATTAGTATTGAATGCATGCATTAAGTCTGCCTATAACCTAATAAAAACTGGTGTGTGTGGGTATG
The DNA here is from genome assembly GCF_040937935.1 of Hyperolius riggenbachi. Taxonomy (NCBI): domain Eukaryota; kingdom Metazoa; phylum Chordata; class Amphibia; order Anura; family Hyperoliidae; genus Hyperolius; species Hyperolius riggenbachi. Next base: position 179,519,326 of record NC_090652.1, on the reverse strand, counting down.
ACTTTGTGGCTCCATTAATTGATGTGTGGGAACTGATTTTGGATGATTTTTATGTGACTCCGAATTCACAAATTTGGCGTTCTGACCCGCCTGCTTCAGCACCTTTGGCTGATTCAGCAGGTGATTCGGAGCTGTTTTTGTGTGAAATTGAAGTTCCTGCAATTCCACCCTGTACCATGGATAACTCAGTGTTACTTACCAGTAAAACAGAAGCCACTGATACATTCTTAACCTTGCCCTGCGCAAATTTCTCAGCAGAGAATCCAGAGGTCCTGCTGACTTCCGAGTCCAGCCTAGCCAGTACTCATGACTCTTTGTTCAGTGAAACAGACACCAGAAAAATCTTGCCTGTCTCTGCAAACACTTCTGCAGAAATTACCTGTGTTAATAAAGTTCAACTCCTGTCTGATCCAGCAGATGCCAATAGATGCACTACATCAGTTTCCGAGTCCCAGCAATCCTGTCTAGAAACCTCAGAACCCCAGCATCTGAATTTTCCAATTTTACAAATGAATGGTGATTCAGATGCGCAAACATTGTGTCTTGATCTTCCTGTTTCTACACCTCGCTCTAGTTTCGTGAATAGCTCAGAGCATCTGCTATGTGAACCTGAAATCGCAGAATTATTACCTTGTTCAGAAAATATTCCAGTAAATTTGCCCTGTACCATGAATTGTGCAGTAGATCTCTCCAATGAAACTCAGGCCACAGAATCATTATGCTGTCCAGCAGGTGCTTCCATGGTTTTGCCCTGCAATATGGACTGTTCAGTGATCCTGTCCAGTGAAGCTGTGGTCGCAGAGTCTTATGCTTCACCCAGTACTTTGGATACTTCAAACCCTCTAGCAGAGGAGTCTGAGGCACTGCTTACCTCAGTTGGTGTTGCAGTAATATTCACTTGTCTAGCAGCTGTTTTGGAATTACAGTCTGCTCTAATAAAACTTGATGAATTTCTGCCCAGCAAAGCAGAAGCCATTGAAATATTGTCCTCGTCAGCAAGTGTGTTAGATACCTTGCCCTGTACACAGTCTGATTTAACCAATGTTGTTGAGTCCCTCTCCAGTGTTGTAACAGCCGAGGAACTCCAGCCCTGTCCTCTGAATGTTTCAGAAGTCTTGCCCTGTAACATGGATAATTCTGATTCTCTGGTCAAAATAATAGAAATCTCAGAATTTCAGTCCGGTCTGATGAGTGTTCCTGAAACCCAGCCCTGTATCCTGAAAGATTCTGGTTCTCTGGCCGCTGTGGCAGAGGTTCCAGAGTCCCCTTCCTGTCCAGGGAATTCCTCAGTTTTGCCTAGTCCAGTGGGGGCTGCTGCAATACTGACTTGTTCTGCAGCGCCTCATGAGCTCCAATCCAGTGTATTAGATGAGTCTCTGTCCAGTCCAGAGGTAGTTGTGGAGTCCCTATCTGGTTCAGTGCATACATCAGAAGATTTGTCCTGTCTTGTTAGTGCCCCTGAATCTGATTTGTTACTGACTTCTCGTGTAAAAGTCCAGTAGTTGCGAAGTCTAGTCATGATGATTTTTTTTTGGCCAGTCCTGGTTTTGGTCCTGTCTTGGCTGACCCTGAGGCTCACAGTTCCTTGACATGCCCAGAGGTTTCTCTTGTGCCAGTGTGCCCAGATGTTCTTTGTGTGCCAGAATGCCCAAGTGTGTCTAAGGTGTTAGCGTGCTCTGATGCTTCCTTAGTGGAAACATGTTCTGATGTTGCCAGTCTGCCTGCATGCCCAGAGATGGTTCTGGTCCCTGAAAGCCCTGATCTTGATGTTTGTCCTTGTGGCCCTGACTCGGGAATTGCCCTAGGTTCCATAGGGGTTCTTGATAGTTCTCCATGTGAGCCTAAGGGGCATTCTGACCTATGGGGATCTCTTTGGAGCTTCAAGGTGTTCTGGGAGGTCTCTGAGAAAACTTGTCCTGGTGCCTTGGACTGGTTCAACAGTGGGTTTTGTGTTGGTAAAGACAGTCCCGGTGGGCATTGCAAAGGCTTTGGCGTTTCTGAACGGTTCCTGGAAGGCGGTGGGTATCGCTCAGGGAGTTTCGGAGGGCTTTCTTCTGGAAATCATGGTTCTGATGGGAGTCACACTGGGGCTTGTAGTACTGATGGGCATGGTTCTGTAGGTTCTGGTTCTGATGGGTCCAGTCTTGTGGGGACTGATTCTGGAATTCGGTCTTGCCGGGCTGTCCCAATCATCATGAATTATCAGTCAGACTGTTTTGTTGGGAATTTCAGTTTTGAAAAGCGTCTGGAATCCGCTTTTAAGGGGGGGGGGGTACTGTAATGATCGCTGCTGCAGCAGGTGTTGCTGGAAGTAGTAGTGCTGCAGCTCAGGCAGTTCTGATGTCTTTCCATGCAAGCTGCATAGCTTTGTCTGTCTTTCCCTGCTGTCAGCTTGTGACTGATTATCATTCACCTGTGTGGGAATCTGCATGTCTGCTCCCATTGGATGACCTCAGTATAAAGATCTGCTTCCTGCAGGGTTTCCTTGGGTTTTCATAGCTTCAGTTTAAGCTTGTCTTGCTGTCGCTTCAGCCCTCGATCGTGTTTCTTGTTCTAAAGATACTTTGCTGGTCTTTGCATCATATATTGGTTTATTGCCAATATATATGCATACCAGCACGTTTATTATTTTCCTTGTATTTGTGTTACGTTGATACATCAGTGTCGCTGATGTATACGTACACGAACTGTTTATATCCTGTGTGCAGTTAGTCAGCTTTCCAGCACGTTTTGGTAGGTTGCGCGTACCGTGACCACCCGTGCTGAGGTAGTTACCCTGCTCCTGGTTCTGTTTGTGGATTGCGTTCATCTCTGCGAAGAGATAACGAATCCTTCTGAATCCTGTTCTGTTACTGTTTGTGGATTGCGTTCATCTCTGCGAAGAGATAACGAATCCTTCTGAATCCTGTTCTGTTACCGTTTGTGGATTGCGTTCATCTCTGCGAAGAGATAGCGAATCCTTCTGAGTCCTGTTCCCTGTATTACTCCAGTCCTAGTCAGCGTTCCTGCTTATGTCATATATCGGTTCATTGCCGATATATACATATGTTAGTCAGACGTTACAAATAGTTTCATTGATAGCTGTAATTGTAATACGCTAGGAAAACATACTTATTGTATATTTGTCTGTGTTACGTTCATCTATCTTGATCCTGCTATTTCCTGACTATCCTGTCCTGTCTTTGTGAGGCATGCCATCGCCGCAACGCATTGGCTGCCTCATTCCAGTCTGTGTTATTGTGGACGCTTGCTGTCACTAAGTAGTGGCTAGTTAAGCAAGCGTTCATTCTGTTTACCTGTCTTGATCTCCTCAGTTCTGGTTTATGCGCTCAGCGCTACTTTGCGCTGAGACGTTATAACGAAAGCATTGTTTGTGGCTGTCAGATCTGCACCGGCTCTGTGCGCCACAATCTCCTATTGGAGTCAGTCCTCCCCTCCACTATACTAGGGATAGCCTGTTTCCTTGTGCTAGTGTGTGTACCTCCTCCACGCCAGCTCATGCGTTGCATGCTGACTGTGGAGAATACACCACCAAGCCTTACAAGTTGTCTAGTATATTTATGTACATCAATAAAAACATCAAATTTATTCAGATTCTTCTTAGGGGCATATTTGAGGCCATGATCCAGTAGTTTCAATTCTTTTTTATCCAATTCCACCCCACTTAGGTTAAAAATACCCGCTCCTACCACTGCTTTCTTCGCTTGTTCCCTCCTCCCAGCTCTACACCCCCTTCCACCCCTCTTTTTCTTGGACTTGGGTATTGATCTTCCCCGTATTCCCCTTCTCTCCAATCCTCCCTCCAGTATCTCGGGCGCGGGGCCAAAAAAGCCGGTTGTTCATAATCTCCATCTCTCAGGGGTTGGAATCTATTATACATTTGAATCGATTGGTTATACTGGAATTGATCATTCCTTCTGTTACCATTCCATTGTGAGTGTCCCCTATTTCCACCTCTATTGATATTTCCACCCCTTTTAAACTCACCTGAACCAAAAGACCTAGGTCCATTGTCCAGAGGGGCCTGGGGAACCACTGGGGGAGGGGGAGGTGGGGCCCTCTGCGTTATTACCTGACCTTCAGTTACTACATTGGTTTGATTACCCTGAATTCTCTCTTTCTTTTCTTTAATCCGTTTCTCCACAATTGGCTGCCATTTATAAGCTATTTTACGTTTATGGGCATCAAAATCCCTAGCAAATTTTCTCTGTTTATCGACAATAATATTTTTCTCACTAATAGCTAATTGTTCCTGTATTTTCTTGCTCCTTGCTATATAGTGTTCTGTGTTCTTATGTGGCTCCAACTTAGTTTTCATTAAGTCTATCTCACCCCCTAATCTCTCTAATCTAGCTGTTTTTCTTTTAATTAATATTTCCATCAATCCTAACCCACTCTTTGTGAAGAAGGATTCCCATTCCTCATTATTTTCTTCAGTATCCTCACCATTATCAGGAGTAAGATCCCATCTGAGCCTTTTTGGTACAATACCCTCTTTATGATATTTCTTTAAAGCTGCAATATCCCACCAGGTTTGTTGCTCTCTCCCTAATGTGGTGTGCAGTGGTTGCCCGGGAACTACATCTGTATCTATATGCCTGTTATTTTTCCTCCGCTTGTGAGTGCAATATCTTTTACTCTTTATATTAAATGAAGGTTTTACACTATTGTGGCGCTTTTTAGTTTTTAGAGTTCTCGTCTGGAGAGAGTGGTTATCATCTGTGGAGTTTAATATCTGACCCCCAAAGCTGTCATTCCTGCCTCCGGATATTTGGGAGGATTCAGGGGTAAGTGCGGGCACAGAGGGGGGTGTCCCTGGCACTAGGTGTTTGTTTGAAGCGAGGTGACGGCGATTACCACACGTGGGAGGTGGCGGTTTTAAAGCAATCGCAGTTTTACACTATATGTGTTTCTCTTCTCTTCCTTTGCATATGACGTGTGGCCTAGAGTGATACTGATAACAGCGTGGAGGCACCGCAGTGTACCAGAGAGAAAGAACTGAACTTTTATTGGAGTACTGTGGTAAACTGTTGAGGTTCTATTTGTGGCCTGTGAGCGCGGATTTTTATAGGATTTATTTACTTATTGTTTGCACAAACGATTGGAATACGCGAACCACGTCTGCAAAGCATAGTGTTGATCCTAAGCGCAAGTTTGTGGATATATTTGTGTCAATTTGTGTATTAATTTTGCAGCTATGGATTTGTTTGATAGTTCAAGGAGAAGAGCTATTAATCTAGATGAAATCTTTAAAAAAACAGCACCGGGGTCAGTTGATGTAGAAAGTGATTTTAGAACACTGCACACCACATTAGGGAGAGAGCAACAAACCTGGTGGGATATTGCAGCTTTAAAGAAATATCATAAAGAGGGTATTGTACCAAAAAAGCTCAGATGGGATCTTACTCCTGATAATGGTGAGGATACTGAAGAAAATAATGAGGAATGGGAATCCTTCTTCACAAAGAGTGGGTTAGGATTGATGGAAATATTAATTAAAAGAAAAACAGCTAGATTAGAGAGATTAGGGGGTGAGATAGACTTAATGAAAACTAAGTTGGAGCCACATAAGAACACAGAACACTATATAGCAAGGAGCAAGAAAATACAGGAACAATTAGCTATTAGTGAGAAAAATATTATTGTCGATAAACAGAGAAAATTTGCTAGGGATTTTGATGCCCATAAACGTAAAATAGCTTATAAATGGCAGCCAATTGTGGAGAAACGGATTAAAGAAAAGAAAAAGAGAATTCAGGGTAATCAAACCAATGTAGTAACTGAAGGTCAGGTAATAACGCAGAGGGCCCCACCTCCCCCTCCCCCTCCCCCAGTGGTTCCCCAGGCCCCTCTGGACAATGGACCTAGGTCTTTTGGTTCAGGTGAGTTTAAAAGGGGTGGAAATATCAATAGAGGTGGAAATAGGGGACACTCACAATGGAATGGTAACAGAAGGAATGATCAATTCCAGTATAACCAATCGATTCAAACGTATAATAGATTCCAACCCCTGAGAGATGGAGATTATGAACAACCGGCTTTTTTGGCCCCGCGCCCGAGATACTGGAGGGAGGATTGGAGAGAAGGGGAATACGGGGAAGATCAATACCCAAGTCCAAGAAAAAGAGGGGTGGAAGGGGGTGTAGAGCTGGGAGGAGGGAACAAGCGAAGAAAGCAGTGGTAGGAGCGGGTATTTTTAACCTAAGTGGGGTGGAATTGGATAAAAAAGAATTGAAACTACTGGATCATGGCCTCAAATATGCCCCTAAGAAGAATCTGAATAAATTTGATGTTTTTATTGATGTACATAAATATACTAGACAACTTAATTTAAAGAAATATTTTTTACAAAAGGAGGGCCCGACCAATAGGGTGAACAGGGGTGGAGTAATTACTAAGTTTAAAAATGCTTCTACTTTTAACCCTCCTGACATGTCGAATCGGAATACAGTGGAGATTTTTAAGGATAGGGTTCTGGATGATGTGAAAAAAATGAGATCAGGTACGTTTGATAATATCCATGAAACGGTAGAAGGTTTATTACAAGGAAAGGATTTGGTGGTTAGATCTGCGGATAAGGGGGGTGGGGTGGTGATCTTGAGGAAAGAGCAGTATTTCCAAGAACTGGACAAATTAGTCTATGACGTATCTACGTATGAAAAGCTTCCGGGTAATCCAACAGTGCAATACAAAAGGGAATTGGCACTCCTGCTGGACGAGGGCATGATGGCGGGGCTGTTGGAGAAGAGTGAATGTGATTTTCTGGTTCCCTCCGCTCCGAGAGTGCCCGTCATCTATCAATTGCCCAAAGTCCATAAGGACCCTGTCAATCCCCCTGGCCGACCAATATTAAGTGGAGTGGGCTCCCTGACCCACAGATTAGGTCAATATATAGATAGTCACCTACAGCCGATAGTGCGGGGTCTGCCGAGGGTTTTGAAAGACACCAAGCACGTATTGCAAATTTTGGATTCTCTTTGCATAGAAGGTGATATCTTGCTGGCCACTGCAGATGTTGGTTCATTGTATACCAACATCCCACACGAAGGAGGGATAGAGGCAGTTAGGGACCTTCTGGCACGGGAAGTAGAAGTCCCTACTGCCCGGATTAACTTCATCACTGAACTTTTAGATTTTGCCCTTAGAAAGAATTTTTTTCTGGCATAAAGGGGATTTTTTCAGACAGGTATATGGATGTGCCATGGGGGCATTGTTTGCCCCTTCCCTGGCAAATCTCTATATGGCCCTGTGGGAGGAGGAAGCGATAGAACTAGGGGGTAACCAGATTGTTTTATGGAAAAGGTACATAGATGACCTCCTCATCTTCTGGAAAGGAGATGAGGAGGGATTCATGCAATTTATGTCGGATGTAAATAACCTGAGATCTAATATTCAACTAACTTTTGAACATAGTAAGGTAAGTATACACTTCCTGGATCTAGAGATTACCCGAATGGGAACAGGTTTTAATACAAGATGCCATTTCAAGCCAACAGACAGGAATGGTTATATAGAGACAACGAGTTGTCACCACCCGAGTTGGCTGAGGGGGGTCCCTAAGGGACAGTTCACCCGTGTCCGGAGGAACTGTTCAAATATGGGGGACTATTTTCTACAGTCTGATATCTTGAAGGCGAGATTTATTGAGAAGGGGTATGGTCAAGATTGGTTAGGAGAGATACAACAGGAAGTTGTGAATATAGATCGGAGGAACTTGATACATTCACAGAAAGAGGTGAGTATAAACGAATTGGATCGTTTTTCCTTTTTCTCTAACTTTTCTTCACAACACAGACAGGTGGAATCTATATTCAGAAAACATTGGGGGATTTTACAGGGAGATCATATCTTAAAAGGGGGTATTACCTTCTAAACCATCATTTACATATAGAAGAGCCCCTAATTTGAAGAACCAACTAGCTCCGAGTTGTGTGTCACCACCTACCTAGTCACGGTTTATTGGGTGGCAATCAGAGGGATTTTTCCCATGCAGGGGATGCAAATGCTGTAGAGAAGCGAAAGGGGTAAAGTTAAAGGAAATAATCTCCAATGTGAGTGTCTGTCCGTTTAAATTAAGGAATTTTATTACGTGCTCTACCTCTTATGTCGTTTATGTGATCTGGTGTACTTGTGGCCTACAGTATGTGGCCACTGAAGGACAGGATTGGTGAGCATATTACGAATATCCGAAAAGGATTTGAGTTGCATAGTGTGTCGCTACACTTTAAGAAAGTGCACCAGTGTGATCCTACACATATGTTCTTCTGTGGTGTGGATAAATTAGTACCAGCCTGGAGGGGGTGCAATAAAGTTCGTGAAATATCTAAGAAAGAGACGCAATGGATATATGAACTAGATACGTTGGCCCCCAAAGGGTTAAACGTGGATTTAGATCTGAACTGTTTTATCAGTACAGTATGAGCATTGAATATGTATGGGATAGGTTTCGTTTTATTTCTTTGTCCGTTTATCTTTAATTTTATTTTTATTTCTATTTATTTTATTTTTTTACCTTTATTGTTTATCTGTACATTGGTTGCAATAATATACTGGAGAATGGAGGGATATTGATCGCTTTGGACGTAGATTGGAGATATTTCAGGAACCTGGGTGGGTAGATACTATAAAATGATTGAGATCAGGAGTGTTGACATGCATTAGTTTAGGCGTATATTTGTAAGGGTAACGGCTTTGTAGGAATGCCGTTGTTTTTAAATTCTTTTAATTTTGTTTATGATTTTTAATAAATATTACTCAATGCGCTGCGGAGGGGGGAGGAGCTAATGACACTTTTAGCCGCCGGTCTAGTGAGTGCCGTCAGCCCCTGATGAGTCACTAGATGACGAAATGCATAGGGCGGAGCTACGGCACTCGTGACTGGCAAACAAGGAAGGAGGAAGTAGTAGGAGGGACGCGAGCGTGAGAGGTGAATCCAGGACGGCATCTTACAGAGCGGTTGCCCGGGAACTACATCTGTATCTATATGCCTGTGATTTTCCCCCCGCTTGTGAGTGCAATATCTTTTACTCTTTATATTAAATGAAGGTTTTACACTATTGTGGCGCTTTTTAGTTTTTAGAGTTCTCGTCTGGAGTGAGTGGTTATCATCTGTGGAGTTTAATATCTGACCCCCAAAGCTGTCATTCCTGCCTCCGGATATTTGGGAGGATTCAGGGGTGAGTGCGGGCACAGAGGGGGGTGTCCCTGGCACTAGGTGTTTGTTTGAAGCGAGGTGACGGCGATTACCACACGTGGGAGGTGGCGGATTTAAAGCAATCGCAGTTTTACACTATATGTGTTTCTCTTCTCTTCCTTTGCATATGACGTGTGGCCTAGAGTGATACTGATAACAGCGTGGAGGCACCGCAGTGTACCAGAGAGAAAGAACTGAACTTTTATTGGAGTACTGTGGTAAACTGTTGAGGTTCTATTTGTGGCCTGTGAGCGCGGATTTTTATAGGATTTATTTACTAATTGTTTGCACAAACGATTGGAATACGCGAACCACGTCTGCAAAGCATAGTGTTGATCCTAAGCGCAAGTTTGTGGATATATTTATATCTCCGGATAGCTGATTGCTATCCGAGTGCGCTCGGATAGCACAGCCCGGATAGCTAATACTATTCGAGCTCGGTATTCGAGCTCGAATAGTAAAAAGGGCTAGGATATCTGATTATCTCGGATATCCTAGCTCGGATGAGCATCACTGTTGGTAGTACAGTGGTGAGCATAGTTGCCCTCCACGCAGTTAACTTGGGTTCAATTCCTGGGTTTGATTCATGGCTAATGTATGTGAGTGTGCTGTAGTGTTGGTAGTATAGTGGTGAGCATAGCTGCCCTCCACGCAGTTGACCTCGGTTCGATTCCTGGCTAATGCATGTGAGTGTACTTTTGACATCCTACAAATCCCGGGAAGACAAGATACTCTGGAGGAGGAGTGAGGGAGGAAGGGAGGTGGGTAAGAGGCTAGGAGGTGTTTTTCAAGGTTAGAAATGTTTTTAAAGCATTTTGAAAGGCACTTCCGGTTTCTCTATCCGGATATCCGTGGATAATGCGTTCGGATATCCGCGTTCATGCGGATATCTAAAAGTTTGGATATCCGAATCGTATCTGGGTACCCGGATCCGGATCAATTCGCGTTTTAAAAAGTACTACCCGAGCATCCCTGGTGACAACCCTCCTGTACATGAGGAACAAGAAGTTGAGGTAGATCCAGATATACATGATGCGCTTGAGGACAACCTGGGAATAAATAGTTATTTTAATGATGAAACTATAAAACATACCCATTTCATATCCAACACAATCCAAAGGATCTCAAATCAATACCTATTACCAAGTAGCAATGGAGCAATTCAATACTCTATGAAAAACAAAATCTGAAAAAGAGATCATAATCTTACTAAAGGCCCTCAATTCCCTAAAAAGTAATAAGGACATAGTTATCTGCCAAGCGGACAAGGAAGGTGGAATTGTGATCCAGGATTATGGTAGATACAAAGCGGAGAGAGAGAGAGAGAGACTTCTTAGTGATACCAACACCTATATGAAGTTGAAAAAGGATCCCACCCAAGAATACTCAAAGGAGTTATTAAAAATCCTTAACCAAGGACTAGATAAAGAAGTCATCAACACCGATGAATTCAATTTTCTCAAACCTAGAAATCCCCTTCTTCTTTATTTCTACCACATCCCTAAAGTACATAAAAGCACCATAGATCCACCAGGGCGCCCTATAGTGGCAGGATTAAAGGCCTATAGCACCCCTTTCAGATTATATTGACTACTTCTTGCAGCCTATTGTCCAAAAAACAGAATCGTATACAATAGACTCAATGCATGTTTCAGACATCATAGGTAATTATACATGGCAAAAGAACTTCCTCTGGGCATCTCTGGACGTTTGGTCACTTTACACATCCATTCCACACCTGAAAGGCCTTGAAACAGTAAACTATTTTTTAGGCAAAGAGGACACATTGAATAATCTCCACGCCCAATTAATCTCAGATCTATTGAAATTCTCACTGGACCACAACTATTTTACGTATATGAACGAATATTATTTACAGACTTGTGGCACGTCTATGGGGGCGGGGTTTGCCCCTAGATTTGCCAACATTTATATGGCCTTTTGGGAGGACCATTTCATCTGGTCAGATCACCCTTTTACAGCTAACCTTGTATTATATACACGTTATATTGATGATGTGTTAATCATCTGGGAAGGAACTAAAGAAAGATTCCTTGAATTTGTTACATATTGCAACAATAACTCTTTTGGCCTCGAATTTACACACGTCATCAATGGGAAAGAATTTGTTTTCCTGGACCTGGAGCTATATATAGATAAAGACCAAAATATCCAGACTAGAACACACTTTAAACCCACATCAGGAAACTCATATTTGCATGCTCGCAGTTGCCATCATCCCAGATGGATAGACAATATCCCCAGGAGCCAGTTCTGCAGGTTAAGGAGAAACTGCACTGGAGACGATGATTATAATGTAACGTCTGAAACTATGACGGCTGCAAATACGCAGGCTATGCCTGCAGCCGCCTTTGTTCCCTGCTCACAGGTCTTATCCGTCCCGGCGGCATCCAGCACGCCGGGAACGGCATTGTCTCTTGCTCATAGGGTCTCTGTATCGCGTGGGCACGCACGGGACAGGACCTTTATGCTGGAAGAAGGCGCGTCAGCTGACCTGCCGGTCGGCTGATGTCAGGAGTGACTCGCGCCGCTCGGATTGGCTGATTGCTAGGGGGCGTGGCGCTGGGCTCTCCTCGGCTTCTTAAGCCTTCACAGATCATTGGCAACTTGTCTGCTGTTGCGAATACACTCGTGTTAGCGCTCAGACCTAGTGAGGTTCCTGTTGATGATAGATGTGTATGCAGTGTTGCGATACACATCTATCTATAGTTAGTTATTATTACATTGTACTCTGATTACCTGTGTATGATTCTGGCTACTCTCTGACCTTGCTATTGCTAAAACGATTCTGTACCTCTGCCTTTCTGACTTAAGTTGCTGAACCTCTGCCTGATATTAACTACTCTCTCGCCTGCCGATTTTGTACTATCTCTACCTGCCTGTTATCGAACCTTGCCTGTCTGACTACTCTACTCACCAGTGGACCCTTGCCACTGGTGAGGTGCTCTAGCTGTTAGAACCTACCAGCCCCTCTGGTGAGGTTCAGACTTACTTGCATAGCTCCAGTGACTGATAGTATCTTGCCAGCTCCTCTGGCAAGGTCTAGTTAAACAATTCTGTCATTTGTGCTGCTAGTATCTTACCAGCTCCTCTGGCAAGGTCTAGTTAAACTCGCCTGACGGCGAAACCGGAAGTGGCCGCCAGCAAGACCCGGAGCATCAGAGCGACTCGTCGTGGTGGGCACCGATCAGCTGCAGGGGGCTGAGGTAAGCCCCAGGTGAGTAAAACTCAATTTATTTTTTACTCTTAAGGTTCACTTTAATTAAGACGTTATTGTCTGGTAATTCACAGTCCTGGGCTAGTGTTGGGCGAACAGTGTTCGCCACTGTTCGGCTTCTGCAGAACATCACCCTGTTCGGGTGATGTTCGAGTCCGACCAAACACCCGATGGTGTTCGGCCAAACCGTTCGGCCATATGGCCGAACTAAGAGCGCATGGCTGAACGTTCCCCGAACATTCGGCTAGCGCTGTGATTGGCCGAACGGGTCACGTGGTTCGGACCCGAATGCGCTCTGATTGGCCGAATGGGTCACGTGGTTCGGGTAAATAAATACCCGATCCACATCATTTCTCCGCCATTTGTCTGTGGGTTTAGCTTTGGGTAGGCAGGCAGGGTAGTTCTCTCTCCAGCCAGGCTAGCCAGGGTCCCCCCAGTCATTGTGTCGCTGCTGGGAACAGTAGTACACCGCTCACCCACACTATATAGCATTGTGTTTACTGCCACTCTGTGTACATCGCTCACACACCACTGTATAGCATTGTGTTTACTGCCACTCTGTGTACATCGCTCACCCACCACTGTATAGCATTGTGTTTACTGCCACTCTGGGAACAGTAGTACACCGCTCACCCACCACTGTATAGCATTGTGCTCTGTGTCGCTGCTGGGAACAGTAGTACACCGCTCACCCACCACTGTATAGCATTGTGCTCTGTGTCGCTGCTGGGAACAGTAGTACACCGCTCACCCACCACTGTATAGCATTGTGCTCTGTGTCGCTGCTGGGAACAGTAGTACACCGCTCACCCGCCACTGTATAGCATTGTGCTCTGTGTCGCTGCTGGGAACAGTAGTACACCGCTCACCCACCACTGTATAGCATTGTGCTCTGTGTCGCTGCTGGGAACAGTAGTACACCGCTCACCCACCACTGTATAGCATTGTGCTCTGTGTCGCTGCTGGGAACAGTAGTACACCGCTCACCCACCACTGTATAGCATTGTGCTCTGTGTCGCTGCTGGGAACAGTAGTACACCGCTCACCCGCCACTGTATAGCATTGTGCTCTGTGTCGCTGCTGGGAACAGTAGTACACCGCTCACCCACCACTGTATAGCATTTCTGTACTGCCACTGTACTGCTGCCAGTCAGCGTGTACTTTAAGGATAAGTGAAATGAAGAAGAAATCCTGTGAAAGAGGGAGGGGCAAGGGAAGAGGTGTTTCCCCTGACGGTTCACGTACAGGCCACAGTGGAGCACCGAAGAAAACCCACTCAATACCGCCCATGTTGTCCAGGAAATCAACCCTCACAAATCCAAAAGAACAGGACCAGATAATTAATTGGATGACCTCTCAAGCATCCAGCAGTGGGTTAAGCAGCACCAGCACATCACGCACAAGGTCCGAGTCCTCAGCCAGTTACAAGGAGCCAGTGGGTACAAAGCTGACACAACCGGCAGCGACACCACGCACACAACTGCCAAATAACCAGTCCGAAGAATTTCCTCAGGACACAATGGGGTATTCGCAGGAGCTATTCCCAGCCCAACAAACTTCCACCTTTCAAAGGTCAATGGAACAGCCAGAAATGTTGTGCCCGGATTCACAACCATTTACTGTGGTAAATGCACCGCGCACTGAAATGCAAGGCGAGTCCGAGGACCGTGAAACCCAAATCCCAGAGCAAGTTGGGCAGGAGGTCGGCCGAGAAAATCTGGAAGACGACGTTGGAGTGAGCTGCGCAGAGGTTGTTCTGGGGAGCTCTACTCCACGGCGGCGGCCCACAATCACATATGACGAGTTTGAGGAGATGGAAGAGGAGGGTTTTGACAATGTGGACACAGACCCAGATTTTGAATGTGAAGGAGAACATCGCCGTCGTAGCAGCACAGATGAGTCTGTTGAAGAACAAGGGAATGGTATCGGCAGTGTCCGTGGAGTGGGAAAATTTTCTGACACCCATGCAGCAGTAGCCCACAGAACAGCAAGCATGCAGATCCACCTCCAACACCGATCGCCTGGAGAAGATGGTCAAGGACTACATGTCAGATGGCGTAGCTGTGTTGAACAATCCATCTGCACCCTTCAACTATTCGGTATCGAAGCTAGACACCTGGCACGAACTGGCAATGTACGCAATAGAGGTGCTGGCTTGCCCGGCAGCCAGCGTTATGTCGGAACGCTGTTTCAGTGCTGCCGGAGGCATCGTCACAGATCGGCGTATCCGCCTCTCCACAGAAAATGCAGACCGTCTGACTCAAATTAAAATGAATCAATCCTGGATTGGAAACGACTACGCAACACTCCCGGACCCCAACCAAGTAACATGAACAATGAACATCTGTGATGGGTTAGCGTTTCCGGTCCCTGTTTATTGAACCTCTCATCTGTATTACATTTATGACTGCAAGCCGACAAAATGCATTGCTATCCGCACGCTTCTTGTCCTCATGCAAGGCCTGGGTTGCGCCTCAAAGCGTGGCCTTCTCCTCTTGCGCCTCCTCCTGTTCCATCACGTGTGCTGCTGCTGGGTTAGCGTTTCCGGTCCCTTTTTACGGAACCTCTTATCTGTATTACATTTATGACTGCATGCCGACAAAATGCATTGCTATTCGCACGCTTCTTGTCCTCATGCAAGGCCTGGGTTGCGCCTCAAAGCGTGGCCTTCTCCTCCTGCGCCGCCTCCTGTTCCATCACGTGTGCTGCTGCTGGGTTAGCGTTGCCGGTCCCTTTTTACGGAACCTCTTATCTGTATTACATTTATGACTGCATGCCGACAAAATGCATTGCTATCCGCACGCTTCTTGTCCTCATGCAAGGCCTGGGTTGCGCCTCAAAGTGTGGCCTTCTCCTCTTGCGCCTCCTCCTGTTCCATCACGTGTGTTGTTGCTGGGTTAGCGTTTCCAGTCCCTTTTTATGGAACCTCTTATCTGTATTACATTTATGACTGCATGCCGACAAAATGCATTGCTATCCGCACTCTTCTTGTCCTCATGCAAGGCCTGGGTTGCGCCTCAAAGCGTGGCCTTCTCCTCCTGCGCCTCCGCCTGTTCCATCACGTGTGCTGCTGCTGGGTTAGCGTTTCTGGTCCCTTTTTACGGAACCTCTTATCTGTATTACATTTATGACTGCATGCCGACAAAATGCATGTTACCTGTGCAAAGAAAACAGACATTTCCCGCATTTAAAAGACAGTTTTCTCTTTCAAACTTTAAAATCGATTTTCTCAAAAACTATAAGCTCTTTTTGCTACATTTTTTTTCCTCTTGTACCCACTCCCAAGGTGCACATACCCTGTAAATTTGGGGTATGTAGCATGTAAGGAGGCTTTACAAAGCACGAAAGTTCGGGTCCCCATTGACTTCCATTATGTTCGGAGTTCGGCTCGAACACCCGAACATCGCGGCCATGTTCGGCCTGTTCGGCCCGAACCCAAACATCTAGATGTTCTCCCAACACTATCCTGGGCCTATAGTCTCCCTCAGGAGAATGAGGCTCTGGCATAAGTTGGCACTTTTTTTAAGGCAATGGCAGTTATATACGATGATTCCGATTTAGCCATAACGTCAGAGAGGAAATTGAAGACACTCAGGCAGGGGCATAATCCTGTTGAAACTTATGCAGCTGAGTATAGGAGATGGGCAGTCTCAGCCAGATGGGGGCAATACGCACTCTTAGATTGTTTTTTTCGGGGTTATCTGATGCAGTTGCCGACTTGATGTTGGGGCACCCCGAATTTAAATCATTGGACGAAGCCATCTCACTGGCTGTCAAAATTGATCGGCGAGTTCGCTATCAGAAGCAAGCTCGAAGTTAAGTTCCAGGGAGATATGTTTCTGGTACCTTTTCTGCTTCAGTGTCTTCCTCTCCACCTCGTGATGAGCCAATGCAGATTTGGCAAACCAAGCTCACAGAGGTCGAGAAAAACAGGAGACGCAATGAAAAGTTATGTCTTTATTGTGCTGAGAAAGGGCATATAGTGGCTGCTTGTCCCAGGAAGGCAGAAAACTCTATCGCCTAGGAGTAGCTGGAGGTACTACCCTAGGCGATCCAGTCTTACTTCTAAGCAATAAACGTTTATTACTCTTGTGCTCTATCACCTGGGGGGAGCAGGTTCACTCCACGCAGGCGTTTATAGACTCGGGTTCGGCTGTGAATGTCATGGCTTATGATTTTGCTGTCAAATTTGGTTTTCCTTTAACTCCTGTGGGACGTCAGGTTCAGATTACCGCAGTGGATGACTCCCCATTACCAATTAAACAGTCCATCACCCAGACTCCTGTGTTAGGTCAGTTAGGAGTCTTGCATAAGGAACGAATACAGTTTCTGGTACTCAAAATGTCCACCTCCACCGTCATTCTGGGTATGCCCTGGCTTAAAAAACATTCTCCTCAGATCGACTGGAGTTCCAGACAGTTGTTTAGCTGGTCTCCTTATTGTCATCATCATTGTCTGGAGAATGTTACCTTAGCCGCTACTGAAATTCAAGTGGAGGGGACTTCTGAGTCGTCCTTTGAAACCCTTGAGATGGATTCCTGGGTGGATTGGGTACCTATGTTAAGCCCATTCCAACAGGATGTCCCTGAAGGGAAACCAGATGGGGTTCTATTTGTTCCATTGCAGTTCAGATTTAAAATTCTTCACGCATTCCATACTGTAAGGTTTATCGGAGGCACCGCCGCCACACTGGGCAGCATGGCGGTGGTCTCCGCTTCCCAGCCGGCGGTTTCCGCCACACATGCGGAGCTAGTGGCACAGAGCAGTGGGGACATCGCCGCTGCGGCTGGCGACATGGCGGCGGGTCCCGTAACCCAGCCGGCGGACTTCAGTGCGCGTTCGTGCGCTGACCTGGGGCCTGGCCTCTCTGGTACACAGAGGCAGAGGGTCACGAGCGCGCGAGGCGGCAGGACTTTTACCTCCTATGTAGGAAGGTCAGCTGACTCTCCAGTCAGCTGACCTCAGGAGGTCTCCGGATTGGCTGGGCTTCTGGGCGGGCTGGCTGAGTGACTCTCAGCATATAAGGAGCTGGATGTCAGTTGCTCCTTGTCTGCTGTCGTGAATACATTCGTGTTAGCGCTCAGACCTTAGTCCAGTTTCCTAGGTGTTGATACCAAGGACGTCACACCTTAGATTAGGATTGTATTTGTATATTTACCTGTGTTTTGACTCTGGCTATCCCTGACTACTCTTTACTCTAATCGCTCTTGTACTTCTGCCTATCTGATTCAAGTTGCCAACCCTGCCTGTTTATCGACTCTGAATCAGCCTTCTGTTTCTGTACTGCTGCTGCTTTCTCTGTTGCCGAACCTCTGCTTGTCTGACCTTTCTCCCTTCAGTGGAACGTCTTCCACTGTAGGGTTATCTCTGAGGCTTGCCTCTCCGAGACGCCTGCCCTAGCAGACGATTACTGTCAGGGGCCGAGATTTCTCTCTTTGCCTGGTTTGAGGGTCTCACACACGGGGTTCCCATTCAGAGGTAACCACACCTCTGAGGAATTGCCGTGTGGTGGATATTTCCACGATCTTGTGAATTATTTCTGTCGTTATTGTCATTTACTGTATTAGGTGTCCGGAGGTTAGTTACACTTGTATTATTGGTGATTCTGCAGATCATCAATAATCAGGTGACATCTGTATTATTGGCGATACTGCAGATCACCAATAATCAGATTCTCTCTGTTTGCTGACACCGATCCTTACAGAACAGCAGACCAGATATTATGGATGCATTACGCAGCCAGGTTGAGGCTTTAACCACCTCCCAAAATAACCTCATCGCGGTGGTTAATACGCAACAGACCCAGATCACTCAACTGTCTGGATCTGTGCAGGTCCTCCAGACGGCTGTTGCTACTATGCAATCCCCTCCAGTCACAGATCTGTGTTTGTCAATACCTGAGAAATTTTCAGGACACAGGTCTGACTTCCAGAACTTTCGCAACCGAGTGTTGTCTTATTTTGAGTTGAGACCTAACTTGTCGGGTACCGAGCCTCAGAGGGTGACGTTTATAAAGACCTTATTGTACGGGGACTCACAAACCTGGGCATATGGTCTCCCGCCTGAAGATGTGGCATTAACTTCAGTCCAGGAATTTTTTAAAGCAATGGCCATCATTTATGACGATCCGGATGCTTCGATCACTGCTGAGAGGAAGCTCAAAACTCTCAAGCAGGGTCGAGATACAATTGAGGTTTATGCGGCAGAATTTAGAAGGTGGGCTGTGTCATCTAGGTGGGGGTCCTACACCTTGTTAGACTGCTTTCTTTCAGGCCTATCAGACGCAGTTTCTGAATTAATGTTAGGTCATCCTGAACCTAAGTCAATTGATGACGCTATTTCATTGGCGGTGCGAGCGGACGGCCGGTTACGTTATCAGCGTCAATCCAGAGGAAGGAATGCAGTAAGGGCACTCTCTTATGCGTCCTCCTCACCTACCCCGCCTACTGATGAACCGATGCAAATCGGACATTCCCAATTGACACTGAGAAAGAACGCAGAAGGGCTGAGAGGCTTTGTTTGTATTGTGCTGAGGAGGGTCACATTGCTCAAAATTGCCCCAAGAAGTCGGGAAACGCTGCCGTCTAGGTGAGGTCAGAGGTAATACCCTAGGCGAGCAGAGTCTACCTCTAAATAAGAATAATCATTTACTCCTCCCTTGTTCCATTTCTTGGGGGAATTTGACTACTTGCACCGAGGCCTTCATAGACTCAGGGTCCGCGGCCAACTTTATAGACTACGAGTTTGTGAAGGGTTTGGGAATTCCACTACACCCTTTGGATCGACAAGTAGTAGTTACCGCAATTGATGACTCCCCATTACAGTACAGACGGCCTCTCTCTCAGACTCTGATGTTGTCTTGCACTATAGGCGTTCTACACAAGGAAAATTTACAGTTTCTTGTACTGCGCATGGCAACCTCTACTATTGTCCTCGGTATGCCATGGTTACAACTCCATTCCCCGCAGATAGACTGGGCCTCAGTTCAGTTGCTCAGTTGGTCACCTCATTGTCATAGCCATTGTCTGGAGAAAATTGCTATTTGTACCACCAAGTTAGAGGTAAAGGGAGTCCCGATACAATACACTGAGTTTACTGATGTGTTCTGTCCTAGGTCCGCAGATAAACTTCCACCTCATCGGAGTTTTGACTGTCCCATAGACTTAAGATCTGGTTGTATGCCCCCTAGAGCAGGGGTCCCCAACCTGGGGGCCGCGGCCCCCTTGGTGGTCCCTGGGCAGTTTTTCTGAGGGGCCGAGTGTATATACTACACTCACAATCGGGGGAAAAAAGGCAGGAGGGGGACTGCCGCCGCCACTAACCACGACCCCCAAATCCCCGCCCCCCTCCCCCGGGCCCCAGAGAAAAGTTTGGTCGGTATAGGGGGCCCCGGGCTCAAAAAGGTTGGGGACCCCTGCCCTAGAGGACATCTCTATAATTTGTCGGGGCCAGAGAAATTGGCCATGCGGGAGTACATAAAGGAAAATCTGGCAAAGGGTTTTATCTATCCGTCCCGGTCACCGGCCGGGGCCGGATTCTTTTTCGTACAAAAGAAAGACGGTGGTCTTAGACCGTGTATTGATTACAGAGGTCTAAACAAGTTCACCGTAAATAATCGTTACCCTTTGCCTCTGATAGATGATCTTTTTGCTCAGATAACCAATGCCAGTATTTTCTCAAAATTGGACTTACGTGGGGCATACAACCTGGTGCGCATCAGGGATGGTGACGAGTGGAAGACGGCCTTCAATACGCCCAACGGGCATTACGAGTACCTAGTTATGCTCTTCGGGTTGTGTAACGCCCCGGCCATCTTCCAAGAGTTAATAAACGAGGTCTTCAGGGAGGTTTTGGAGAAGTTTGTGTTGGTTTACCTTGATGGCATATTGATTTTTTTCTCCAAACCTTAGAGAGCATCGTAAACATGTCAAGTTCGTATTGAAGAAATTGAGACAGAATTCTCTGTGCGCAAAACTAGAGAAGTGTCTCTTTGAGGTCACTCAAATTCCTTTTCTGGGTTATATTATTTCGACTTCAGGTCTCTTTATGGATCCAGAAAAGGTCTCTGCTGTCTTGGAGTGGCCACAACCGGTGGGCTTGAAGGCACTTCACAGATTCCTTGGTTTTGCTAACTACTACCGGAGATTCATCAAGGGATTTTCTTCGGTAGTAGCCCCTCTGACTAGTCTTACCAAGAAGGGGGCTGACCCATACCATTGGTCATCGGAGGCTCAGTCAGCCTTCGATACCCTGAAGAAATTATTTTGCTCTGCACCCATACTGAGACATGTTGATGTCACTCTTCCCTTCATGGTGGAGGTGGATGCCTCGGAGATTGGGGTGGGGGCTGTCCTGTCTCAACGCTCGGGTCTGCAGGGCAAGACACATCCTTGTGCCTATTTCTCACGTAGGTTCTCCCCTGCTAAAGAAACTACGATGTGGGCAACAGGGAACTCCTTGCCATCAAGCTAGCTTTCCAAGAATGGCGTCATTGGCTTGAGGGTGCAGAACACACTATTGTTGTATATACTGACCATAAGAACTTGGAGTACATTGAGGGGGCCAAAAGGCTTACTCCCAGACAGGCCCGCTGGTCTTTATTCTTTTCACGCTTCAGATTTGTCATCACGTACACTCCAGGTTCTAAAAACGTCAAAGCAGATGCTCTCTCCAGATGTTTCGAGCCTGAGACAGCTCAGTCTACACTTCCTGAGGGCATTCTATCCCGAAAGGTGGTGCTAGCTGCCATCGAGACCTGGGAGGATTGGGCAGCCACATTAGCTACCTACCAGTTAGATACCCCGGAAGGAAAACCGGAAGGGGTTTTCTTTGTACCACTTCCCTTACGATTACAGATCATGCAGTTGTTCCATGCCCATAAGAACACAGGTCACCCTGGGGTCACTCGCACTCTGGATCTGCTCACGAGGTGGGTTTGGTGGCCTTCATTGGCCTCGGATTGTAAGGAATTTATCAGAGAGTGTGTTGTGTGAGCCAGGAGCAAACTGTAACGATTGGTGTCAGCAACCAGAGAGAGAATTTGATTCTTGGCGATCTGCAGTATCCCCAAGAATACAGATATACCTGATTATTGAGGATCTGCAGAATCGTCAATAATCAAATATGTCTAACCTCTAGACACCTGAGTGTTTTGGTGCAACAGTAATCTTTGGACCACCGGGGTAGCAGGTGGTCCAATAAGTAGAGAAGACTCTACTGCAGTTAAGGACACCTGGAGAGGGAATCCCTGACTGATAAGGAGCAGTGTCCCCTCTGTAGAGCAGGGGACCCCTGCGGGAAGGCTGGACACCCTGAGGGGGGGGGGGGGGTGACAGCCAGAAGGTCAGACAGGCCGGGTCGGCAACAGTGTATCAGATATGCAAGGTACCAAATCAGAGATCAGAAGAATAGTCAGGAAAGCTACAGGTCATAACAGATATCAGAACAAGGCCTAGTCTGAGGTGTGAGGTCCGTGATCTCAACACCCTGGAGCTATGCAAGAGAAACACACTGATGATATATAGTATTCCTAGTCTGGGGTGTGAGGGCCGTGATCTCAACACCCTGGAACTATGCTAGAGAATAACACAGATGATATACAGTATTCCTAGTCTGGGGTGTGAGGGCCGTGATCTCAATACCCTGGAACTATGCTAGAGAATAACACAGATGATATACAGTAACTGGCTAAGTGTGGATTCCCAGGTCCTCCTGGTTCTACCACACTGAAAGATCTGACTAAGGTCTGAGTGCTAACACATAAGCATTCGCAACGCCAGA
Source organism: Hyperolius riggenbachi (assembly GCF_040937935.1). Taxonomy (NCBI): domain Eukaryota; kingdom Metazoa; phylum Chordata; class Amphibia; order Anura; family Hyperoliidae; genus Hyperolius; species Hyperolius riggenbachi. The sequence goes on along the minus strand of NC_090652.1, from coordinate 179,497,115 downwards.
CAACCAGCAACTGAACAGCAGGAGATATATATAGTAAAGTGCCCCACAGCGCCGCCCAGCTCCCATCAACCAATCACTGACTGAGCAGGAATCAGCTGACCGCCCTGATCAGCTGATCTTCTTCCTATTGGCATAAAGAGCCTGTCTTGCAGCGCGCGCGTAGTTCTCCATCTGTGTGCACTACTAGGTCCAGACAACCCAGACACATGTTGCTGCGGGGAAACCACCGCACTGGACGCGGAATCCGCTGCCTTAGCGTCAGAACATGCGGCAGCCCCCACACTATTCTTCCCATGTGCACCATTAGTTCCAGATAACCCAAACGCATGCTGATGCGGACAAACCGCCGCATCAGACGCGGAATCAGCCGCCTTACTGTCAGAACATGCGGCGGCTTTTCCGCTATTCATCACAGGGAGTGGACTCCGGACACTTTCCACCAGGCTTTCCAGGATGTAAATCATGGAACTCTTTCTTCAAATCCTCCGCATGCATGCGGCAATCTGGCACCCAAGATCTCTCCTCTATGCCATATCCTTTCCAGTGGACCAGATACTGTACGGAATTCTGCACTAGGCGAGAATCCAGAATCTTTTCAATCTCATACTCTGGTTGGTCATCCACCAACACAGGGGGGGGGGGGGGGAGGAGTCCACCTGTACAGCTGGTTTAAACAGGGACACATGGAACGATCTCACACCTTTCATGCTGGCTGGGAGATCAACAGCATATGTGACATTATTAATCTTCTTAGCCACTGGAAATGGTCCTATAAATTTAGGTCCTAGCTTGGGCGACAATTGTTTCAAGGCCAAATGACGAGTGGACACCCACACCAGATCTCCTGGGGAGAATCTCCACTCTACAGACCGATGTTTATCTGCCTGCTTCTTCTGGGTTTGGAAGGCTTTCCCTAGGTTCCTCTTAACCATTCCCCAAATCTCTTTCAAGGCCCTCTGCCAGTCCTCCAGAGCTGGAAAAGGAGTTGATGCGACTGGCAAAGGAGCAAACTTAGGTGATCTACCTGACACCACTTGAAAAGGGGAATACCCAGAAGAAGAGCTTTTCAGATTGTTGTGCGCAAACTCTGCAAACGGCAAAAACTTTACCCAATCAGTTTGCGCATCAGCAACATAGCACCTGAGAAATTGTTCCAGAGATTGGTTAACTCTCTCGGTCTGGCCGTTGGTCTGAGGGTGGTAGCCTGATGAGAATGTGAGTTCCATGTCTAATTGATGGCAAAAGGCCCTCCAAAATTTTAAAACAAATTGGACTCCCCGATCTGACACAACATTTTCCAGAATGCCATGCAGTTGGAAGATGTGCTGGATGAAGAGATCAGCCAATTCCTGGGCCGAGGGAAGTCCTTTCAGAGGGACAAAGTGCGCCATCTTACTGAAACGATCTACTACCACTTGCCTTCAGACCGAGGGAGTTCACCCACAAAATCCATGGAAATATGAGTCCAAGGTTCATTGGGGACTGGCAAGGACTGTAACGTGCCCACAGGGGGCCTGACGAGAGGGCTTACTCCTCGCACAGATCGTGCACTCCCTTACAAATTCTTTACAATCAGACGCTAAACTAGGCCACCAGGCACATCTAGCCAGTAGATCCTGAGTTCTGGTGGCTCCCGGATGACCGGCATTGTTGTGAGAGTGAAAAAACTGCAGAATTTGTAATTGAAAGGGCAGTGGCACAAACATGACCCCCTCTGGCTTCCCCTCTGGAACATCCTGTTGATAGGAACTCAAAGTGGCTGACCAATCTCTCCAAGTCTCAGTGGCTGCCAGGACTACCTTTGGAGGCAGGATAGTCTCAGGAGCAGCAGGCTGCACTGACTCGGGTTCAAAACACCTAGAGAGCGCATCGGCCTTGATATTCTTACTTCCGGGAGTATACGTGAATATAAATCTAAATCTAGCAAAAAACAGGGACCACCGGACCTCGATATACTCCAAATTCTTGTGGTCTGTGTAAACCGTGATAACATGTTCTGCACCCTCCAGCCAGTGTCGCCATTCCTCAAAAGCTAATTTGATGGCTAGGAGCTCCCGGTTGCCGATGTCATCATTTTTCTCGGCAGGTGAAAATCTGCGAGAAAAGTAAGCGCATGGATGCAGCTTTCCCTGCAATCCTGACCTCTGTGACAATACCGCTTCTACCCCCACCTCTGAGGCATTAACCTCCACAATGAAGGGAAAGGCGACGTCAACATGCCTCAGTATTGGGGCAGAACAGAACAGCTTCTTTAAAGTCGAGAAGGCCGTATGAGCCTCAGGTGACCAATGATGAGTATCAGCCCCTTTCTTGGTGAGACTGGTGAGGGGAGAGATGATGGTAGAGTACCCCTTAATAAATCTTCTGTAGTAATTGGCAAACCCCAGGAACCTCTGGAGTGCCTTCAGCCCCACGGGCTGAGGCCAGTCCAGGACAGCAGAAACCTTCCCTGGGTCCATCGAGAGACCAGAAGTGGAGATGATGTAACCTAAAAAGGTTACTGACTCTACCTCAAAGAGGCATTTCTCTAGTTTGGCATACAGCTGATTCTGTCATAACCTCTCTAATACCCATCTGACATGCTTGCGATGTTCAGAGAGGTTGGACAAAAAGATTAGTATATCGTCCAAGTAAACCAGAACAAACTTCCCCTGAACACCTCATTAATTAACTCCTGGAAGACGGCTGGCGCATTGCACAACCTGAAGGGCATCACCAGGTATTCGTAATGGCCTTCGGGTGTGTTAAAGGCCGTCTTCCATTCGTCACCATCTCTGATGCGAACCAGATTGTATGCACACCTGAGATCTAGCTTAGAAAAAATCTTGGCATTGGTCACCTGTGTGAATAAATCGTCAATCAATGGTAAAGGGTAGCGATTTTTCACAGTGATCTTATTCAGTCCTCTGTAATCAATACAGGGGCGGAGACCTTCGTCTTTTTTCTTCACAAAATAAAACCCTGCCCCTGCTGGTGACCGAGAGGGACGTATGAACCCTTTCGCCAAGTTTTCCCTGATGTATTCCTGCATAGCTAGTTTCTCTGGCCCAGATAAGTTATAAAGATGACCTCTGGGCGGCATACAACCAGATCTCAGATCGATAGGACAATCAAAGGCACGATGAGGGGGAAGTTTGTCTGCTGACTTTGGGCAAAAGACTTAAAAACACATGATTGGTTCACACGATGGCCAGGGGCCCCGGACCTCTCTCACTGGCCGGGGCCCCAATGCCAACATGTGATACCTGGAGGGGAGTGCAGGTGGGCCCGGACCTCTCACACCCAGGCTCTGGACCTCTCACATCCAGAAAACCCACCAACACTGCCTCCATACTGAATGCTAAATTCAACACACACAAGCAATAGAACACAGCAGTACATGCATCCAGCTACATTTAAAGTGGTCAGCAGGTGCTCGTCAGCCAATCAGGATGCACTGTCATACACCCTTTACCTGCCATACCACATTCAGGTGGGAGGCTTCAGTTGGACGCCATCGCAAGATTGCGTCGCTAGCAGGACCACCCCGTGCAGGCATCCCTCCCACAGGGGTCCCTCCCTAACCGCTCACCTGTCCGCCATGTCCTAGAGCTGAAAGAAAACGTTTAAAAACACATGATTGGTTTCAGCTCTAGGACATGGCGGACAGGTGAGTGGTTAGGGAGGGACCCCTGTGGGAGGGATACCTGCACGGGGCGGTCCTGCTAGCGACGCAATCTTGCGATGGCGTCCAACTGAAGCCTCCCACCTGAATGCTAATGGCTGCTAGATGTGGTATGGCAGGTAAAGGGTGTATGACAGTGCATCCTGATTGGCTGACGAGCACCTGCTGACCACTTTAAATGTAGCTGGATGCATGTACTGCTGTGTTCTATTGCTTGTGTGTGTTGAATTTAGCATTCAGTATGGAGGCAGTATTGGTGGGTTTTCTGGATGTGAGAGGTCCAGAGCCTGGGTGTGAGAGGTCCGGGCCCACCTGCACTCCCCTCCAGGTATCACATGTTGGCATTGGGGCCCCAGCCAGTGAGAGAGGTCCAGGGCCCCTGGCCATCGTGTGAACCAATCATGTGTTTTTAAACGTTTTCTTTCAGCTCTAGGACATGGCGGACAGGTGAGCGGTTAGGGAGGGACCCCTGTGGGAGGGATGCCTGCACGGGGCGGTCCTGCTAGCGACGCAATCTTGCGATAGCGTCCAACTGAAGCCTCCCACCTGAATGCTAATGGCTGCTAGATGTGGTATGGCAGGTAAAGGGTGTATGACAGTGCATCCTGATTGGCTGACGAGCACCTGCTGACCACTTTAAATGTAGCTGGATGCATGTACTGCTGTGTTCTATTGCTTGTGTGTGTTGAATTTGGGCAAAAGACATCAGCAAATTCTGCGTATTGTCTTGGTACGCCTTCAACCTGAACGTTGGTATTACCCAGGGTTACTTTCGCTAAACAATGATGATCACAGTGGGACGACCAGCTCGTTAGCTGACCCGTAACCCAGTCTATCTGAGGTGAGTGGATTTGTAACCAGGGCATGCCAAGGATGACGGTAGAGGTTGCCATATGCAAGACCAGAAATTGCAGACTCTCCCCATGTAAGACCCCCACCTTGAGATGCACATTAGGAGTCTGGGACAAGGGGCGATTACTCTGCAGAGGAGAGTCATCTACCGCAGTGACCAAGATTGGTTGATTCAAGGGAAGCATGGGTATACCCAATCTTTTTGCAAACTCGTAATCGATAAAATTAGCTGCTGAACCAGAATCGATAAAGGCTTCCGTAGAAGCAGTCTGACCCTCCCATGTGACCGAACAAGGGAGTAACAGACGATCATTATGTAGAGGTAAAGACTGCGCGCCTAGGGTATTACCTCTGACTACACCTAGGCGGCAGCATTTCCCGACTTATTGGGACAATTCCGCACTATATGACCCTCCTCTGCACAGTATAGACAAAGCTGCTCAGTTTTCCTACGATTCCTCTCCGAACGAGTTAAATTGGAGTGACCAATTTGCATTGGCTCAGGTGGCGGTGAGGCAGGTGGAGAAGTGGCATAAGAGACATATCTAACCCTGTCTTTACCACGGGTTTGCTTTTGGTATCGTAACAGACGATCCACACGTACTGCCAGAGAGATTGCTTCCTCAAGTGTTTTAGGTTCAGGGTATCCCAACATCAGTCCAGAAACTGCGTCTGATAACCCCGATAAAAAACAATCTAGTAGTGCAAAAGCCCCCCACCTAGCCGACACTGAGCACTTCCTGAACTCAGCCGCATAGACCTCCACTGGATCCTTGCCTTGACGCAAGGTTTTTAGCTTCCGCTCAGAGGTAGACGCAATGTCTGGGTCATCATAAATTATGGCCATGGACTTGAAGAATTCTTCAACTGACCTAAGTGCTTTATGCCCTGTTGGTAAATTATACGCCCAGGTTTGAGCATCGCCTGAGAGTAAAGTCTTGATAAAGGTAATTCTCTGTGCCTCTGTTCCTGACAGATTAGGCCTCAATTCAAAATATGACATCACACGATTCTTAAAATTCTGAAAGTCAGATCTATGGCCAGAAAACTTTTCAGGTACAGACATTCTCAAGTCTGTGACTGGAGGGGATCGCACTGAATTAACAGTCGTCTGTAGGACTTGTAGTGACCCAGATAAGGCAGAGATCTGGGCCTGCTGACCGTCCATCACTCTGATGAGATTTTCCACCGAGGTGCTGAGTGTGTCCAGACGAGTGTTAAGTGCGTCCATATTGTTTTGGTCTGGCGTTCTGTAACGATTGGTGTCAGCAACCAGAGAGAGAATCTCATTCTTGGCGATCTGCAGTATCCCCAAGAATACAGATATACCTGATTATTGAGGATCTGCAGAATCGTCAATAATCAAATATGTCTAACCTCTAGACACCTGAGTGTGTGAGTGTTTTGGTGCAAAAGTAATTTTTGGACCACCGGGGTAGCAGGTGGTCCAATAAGTAGAGAAGACTCTACTGCAGTCAAGGACACCTGGAGAGGGAGTCCCTGACTGATAAGGAGCAGTGTCCCCTCTGTAGAGCAGGGGACCCCTGCGGGAAGGCTGGACACCCTGAGGGGGGGGTGACAGCCAGAAGGTCAGACAGGCCGGGTCGGCAACAATGTATCAGATATGCAAAGTACCAAATCAGAGATCAGAAGAATAGTCAGGAAAGCTACAGGTCAAAACAGATATCAGAACAAGGCCTAGTCTGAGGTGTGAGGTCCGTGATCTCAACACCCTGGAGCTATGCAAGAGAAACACACAGATGATATATAGTATTCCTAGTCTGGGGTGTGAGGGCCGTGATCTCAACACCCTGGAACTATGCTAGAGAATAACACAGATGATATACAGTAACTGGCTAAGTGTGGATTCCCAGGTCCTCCTGGTTCCACCACACTGAAAGATCTGACTAAGGTCTGAGTGCTAACACATAAGCATTCGCAACGCCAGACAACCAGCAACTGAACAGCAGGAGATATATATTGTAAAGCGCCCCAAAGCGCCGCCCAGCTCTCATCAACCAATCACTGACTGAGCAGGAATCAGCTGACCGCCCCCTGATCAGCTGATCTTCCTCCTATTGGCATAAAGAGCCTGTCTTGCAGCGTGTGCGTAGTTCTCCATCTGTGTGCACTACTAGGTCCAGACAACCCAGACACATGTTGCTGCGGGGAGACCGCCGCACTGGACGCGGAATCCGCCGCCTTAGCGTCAGAACATGCGGCGGCCCCCACACCATTCTTCCCATGTGCACCATTAGTTCCAGATAACCCAGACGCATGCTGACGCGGACAAACCGCCGCATCAGACGCGGAATAAGCCGCCTTACTGTCAGAACACGCGGCGGCTTTTCCGCTATTCATCACACAAACCTTCTCGGCTAGCTCCAGGGGGTACCTTACAATCCTTGCCAGTGCCAAGTGAACCGTGGACCCATCTGTCCATGGACTTCATCGGCGAACTCCCCAGGTCCGAAGGCATGACTGTCATATGCGTGATCGTAGATAGGTTCAGCAAAATGGCCCATTTTGTTCCTCTTAGAGGATTTCCCTCAGCTCAAGAGTTAGCTGATCTCTTTGTACAACACATCTTCCGGTTACACGGAATCCCGGATGATGTGGTATCTGATAGAGGAGTCCAATTTGTATCGAAGTTTTGGAGGGCCTTTTGCCATACGTTGGGTATGAACCTGTCCTTTTCTTCTGGGTATCACCCGCAGACCAACGGGCAGACCGAAAGAGTTAATAAGGCATTGGAACAATTCCTTAGATGCTATGTGGCAGATGCGCAAACTGAATGGGTTAGGTTTTTGCCCTTTGCAGAATTTGCGCACAACAACCTGAAAAGCTCTTCTACGGGGTTGTCCCCTTTTCAGGTTGTATCGGGAAGGTCTCCTAAATTTTCCCCATTACCGGTGTGTTCTTCTCCTTTCCCTGCCCTGGAGGATTGGCAGAAGGCTTTGAAGGAGCTTTGGGGACAGGTGAAGAAAAATTTCGGAGTAGCTTTTTGGAATCAGAAGAAACAGGCCGACAAGAGACGGTCTGTTGAGTGGCACTTCACCCCAGGAGACATGGTTTGGGTGTCAACCAGACATCTGGCTCTCAGACAACCATCCACCAAGTTGGGCCCCAGGTTCATAGGGCCTTATCCGGTGGCCAGGAAGATCAATGATGTCTCTTATGTGATTGATCTCCCAGCCAGCATGAGAAGTGGGAGGTCATTCCATGTCTCTCTGTTAAAGCCAGCAGCATATGTGGATTCCTCTCCCCCTCCCCCCCCCCCCCCCCAGTGGTAGTGGAGGGCCAGACGGAGTATGAGGTTGAAAAAATTTTGGATTCTCGTCTGGTACAGAATTCTGTGCAGTATCTAGTCCACTGGAAGGGGTATGGTGTGGAAGACAGATCTTGGGTACCAGGGGATCGCATGCATGCTGAGAAATTAAAGAAGAGGTTTTATCAGTTACATCCTGAGAAGCCGTGTAGGAAGTGTCCGGAGTCCACTCCTCAAGGGGGGGGGGTACTGTAAGGGGGACACCGCCGCCGCGGCTGGCGACATGGCGGCGGGTCCCGCAACCCAGCCGGCGGACTTCAGTGCACGTTCGTGCGCTGACCTGGGGCCTGGCCTCTCTGGTACACAGAGGCAGAGGGTCACGTGCGCGCGCGCGCGAGGCGGCAGGACTTTTACCTCCTACGTAGGAAGGTCAGCTGACTCTCCAGTCAGCTGACCTCAGGAGGTCTCCGGATTGGCTGGGCTTCTGGGCAGGCTGGCTGAGTGACTCTCAGCATATAAGGAGCTGGATGTCAGTTGCTCCTTGTCTGCTGTCGTGAATACATTCGTGTTAGCGCTCAGACCTTAGTTCAGTTTCCTAGGTGTTGATACCAAGGACGTCACACCTTAGATTAGGATTGTATTTGTATATTTACCTGTGTTTTGACTCTGGCTATCCCTGACTACTCTTTACTCTAATCGCTCTTGTACTTCTGCCTATCTGATTCAAGTTGCCGACCCTGCCTGTTTATTGACTCTGAATCAGCCTTCCGTTTCTGTACTGCTGCCGCCTTCTCTGTTGCCGAACCTCTGCTTGTCTGACCTTTCTCCCTTCAGTGGAACGACTCCCACTGTAGGGTTATCTCTGAGGCTTGCCTCTCCGAGACGCCTGCCCTAGCAGGCGATTACTGCCAGGGGCCGAGATTCCTCTCTTTGCCTGGTTTGAGGATCTCACACACGGGGTTCCCATTCAGAGGTAACAACACCTCTGAGGAATTGCCGTGTGGTGGATATTTCCACGATCTTGTGAATTATTTCTGTCGTTATTGTCATTTACTGTATTAGGTGTCCGGAGGTTAGTTACACTTGTATTATTGGTGATTCTGCAGATCATCAATAATCAGGTGACATCTGTATTATTGGCGATACTGCAGATCACCAATAATCAGATTCTCTCTGTTTGCTGACACCGATCCTTACACATACCCATAAAAATGCTGGTCATCCAGGGATTGCTCGCACACAGGAGTTGCTGGACCGTTGTGTCTGGTGGCCTTCGCTAGTGTCATATTGTAAGGAATTTGTCAATAATTGCTCCGTTTGTGCTAGGAGTAAGTCATCGAGACGGGCTCCTGTGGGTACCTTACAGTCACTTCCAGTGCCTGAGCAGCCCTGGACCCATGTGTCCATGGACTTTGTGTGCGAACTGCCTAGATCAGAAGGTAAAACAGTCATATGGGTGGTAGTCGATAGGTTCAGTAAGATGGCCCACTTTATTCCCTTGGACGGACTCCCCACTGCTCAAGAGTTGGCAGGGCTCTTCATCTGTCACATTTTCAAACTGCATGGAATTCCGGAAAATGTGGTTTCAGATAGGGGAGTCCAGTTTGTGTCCAGATTTTGGAAGGCCTTCTGTCGTCATATGGGAATGAACCTATCGTTTTCCTCCGGCTACCACCCACAGACTAACAGGCAGACCGAAAGGGTAAACCAATCTTTAGAGCACTTCCTTAGATATTACGTGGCTGATGCTCAGATGGATTGGGTCAAATTCTTGCCTTTTGCAGAATTTGCCCATAATAATTTGAAATGGGCCTCCTCGGGATTCTCCCCTTTTCAAGTAGTAACGGGGAGATCACCGAAGTTCTCTCCGCTGCCGGTGGTGTCATCACCTTTCCCAGCCTTGGAGGAGCGGCAAGGGACATTAAAAGAGATCTGGGGAAAAGTCAAAGAGAATTTGAAAAAGGCTTTTGTACCCAGAAAAAACAGGCGGATAGGAAACGTTCCGTGGAGTGGAATTTTCTCACAGGAGATTTAGTGTGGGTTTCTACTCGACACTTGGCCCTAAAGCAGGGCCAGGCCGAGGCATAGGCTGGAGAGGCTTCAGCCTCAGGGCGCAGTGTAAGAGGGGGCTCACAATTCATTCAGCTGTTATTCTTAATTGTGTATGAAGCAGAAAGAAATAAGAAAAGGGGATACATAGCAGTGACTGCAAGCCAGATAACTAGATATTAAGGTGTTGGGGAGGTTGTGGGCCCTGTGGCCCTCTTAGTCTAATAGCAATCAGTGTGTGACAGCTGGGGTGGGAGGGATGTAGGGGCACACTTTGGTGTCTCAGCCTTGGGTGCTGGAGGACCTTGTCCCAGCTCTGCCCTAAAGCAATCCTCTGCTAAATTGGGTCCCAAATTCCTAGGGCCATACTGTGACGATCGGTGTCAGCCAAAACAGATTTTCTGATTATTGGCGATCTGCAGTATCCCCAATAATACAGATGTTATACCTGATTATGTGGTGACCTGCAGAATCACCAATAATACAAGTATAGCAAGTCACACAGGGCACTGGAATGTAAGTGTGCAAATAACAGTAATCAAGATTCACAACGTAGTGGAAATGTCCACCACACGACAATTCCTCAGAGGTGTGGTTACCGCTAAATGGGAACCCCGTGTGTGAGATCCCCTAAAAGGGCAAAGGGGGAGTCTCGGCCTCTAGCAGTAACAGTCTGCTAGGGCAGTCGTCTCGGAGAGGCAAGCCTCAGAGATAACCCTACAGTGGGAGACATTCCACTGAAAGGAGAAAGGTCAGGCTAATAGAGGTTAGAGGTGTAGCGAACGGTTCGCCGGCGAACGGTTCCAGGCGAACATTGGGGGTTCGCGTTCGCATGCGCCAGGCGAACTTTTCCGGAAGTTCGATTCGCCCCATAATGCACTATGAGGGTCAACTTTGACCCTCTGCATCACAGTCAGCAGGCACATTGTAGCCATTCAGGCTACAGTAAGCCCCTTATATAAGGCAGGCTCCGGCGGCCATTACACTCACTCGTGTGCCTGCTAGTGAGAGGAAAAGGACAGCTGCTGCAGACTTGTTCTTCTACGGACAGATTAGTTAGGTTCTTGGCTGCTTAGTTTGCTCCTGGCTGATTGTTATTGCTTTTATAGCACCCTAGCTCTTGTCAGAGCTCATCCTGTACTTTTTTTTTTTTTACTGTGTGTCAAACTGACACTTTTGTTGCATGCACAGCCTTGCTAATTGATAGTGTGTGTGTGCCACTGCCAGCAGCCCAGCACATTCAGTGACTGACTGCCTGTGTGTGTGACAGGGAGCTGCACATTGTACTACCCAGTACTGCATATACCCAGTACCTGTTTTGTTTACTTAACCCACCTCATCACTGCATATACCTAGCTTTGTGTTGAGTGAACCCAGCTCACTGCATCCTACTACTACCTGTTGTGTTTACTTAACCCACCTCATCACTGCACATAACTACCTGTAGTGTTGAGTGAACCCAGCTCACTGCATACACCTACTACCTGTTGTGTTTACTTAACCCACCTCATCACTGCACTGCACTACCTGTAGTGTTGAGTGAACCCAGCTCACTGCATATACCTACTACCTGTTGTGTTGAGTGAACCCAGCTCACTGCATACACCTACTACCTGTTGTGTTTACTTAACCCACCTCATCACTGCACATAACTACCTGTAGTGTTGAGTGAACCCAGCTCACTGCATATACCTACTACCTGTTGTGTTGAGTGAACCCAGCTCACTGCTTCCTACTACTACCTGTTGTGTTTACTTAACCCACCTCATCACTGCACTGCACTGCACTACTACCTGTAGTGTTGAGTGAACCCAGCTCACTGCATATACCTACTACCTGTTGTGTTGAGTGAACCCAGCTCACTGCATACACCTACTACCTGTTGTGTTTATTTAACCCACCTCATCACTGCACATAACTACCTTTAGTGTTGAGTGAACCCAGCTCACTGCATATACCTACTACCTGTTGTGTTGAGTGAACCCAGCTCACTGCATACACCTACTACCTGTTGTGTTTACTTAACCTACCTCATCACTGCACACAACTACCTGTAGTGTTGAGTGAACCCAGCTCACTGCATATACCTACTACCTGTTGTGTTGAGTGAACCCAGCTCACTGCATACACCTACTACCTGTTGTGTTTACTTAACCCACCTCATCACTGCACACAACTACCTGTAGTGTTGAGTGAACCCAGCTCACTGCATATACCTACTACCTGTTGTGTTGAGTGAAGCCACCTCACTGCATCCTAGTACCTTTACTGTTCAGTGAACCCAGCTCACTGCATATACCTAGCATCCCCCCGAGATGGACAAAATGGACAAACCAGGTAGAGGAAGAGGTAGAGGCAGACCCAGAGAAAGGCCACCAGGCACCGGCAGGTCTGTGCGAGGTGGTGTTGCTGTGATTTAGTGTGGACCTGGCCCAAAATACAGTGCTCAGAAGAAGGCACGTGCCATCACTTCCCAAAATCGTGAGGAGGTGTCTGAGGAAAGTGCAGCTGGCCAGGAGGATTATGATGACGATTATACGGATACCACATATGTTCCCGGTAGAGGAGATGACCAGGGGGACAGTTCAGAGGAGGAGTCAGAGAGGACTAGGAGGAGACGACTCCATGATAGAAGCAGAGGGAGCTCGTCCTCAGAAACAGCTGGGGGCAGTGTCCGGCGCCATGTATCGCCAGCTATGGCCAGACAGCCAACATGCCCTTCAACGTCAGCTGCTGATGCCACCGTAGCGCCATCACCCTGGGGGGGCTCAGCGGTTTGGAAATTTTTTAACGTGTGTGTCTCAGATCGGAGCAAAGACATCTGTTGTCTCTGCCAGCAAAAATTGAGCCGTGGAAAGGCCAACTCTCACGTAGGGACAAGTGCCTTACGAAGGCACCTGGAGAGAAGGCACAAACAGCTATGGCAAGAACACCTGAGGAAAAGCAGCACCCCTCAAAAGACAAGCCACCCTCCTTCTCCTCTTCCTTCTTCTGGTGCATCGTCTTCATCCACATTCTCCCTTGCACTTTCACAGCCACCCTCCTCCACACCGCCTCTTCCCTTCAGCGGTTCCTTCTCCTCTGCCCACAGCAGTACCCAGCTGACCGTGAAGGAAGTATTTGAGCGGAAGAAGCAAATGTCTGCCAGTCACCCTCTTGCCCGGCGTCTGACAGCTGGCGTGGCGGAACTATTAGCTCGCCAGCTATTACCACGTCACGACAGTGTTCAGTACCTGACCTTTATCAAAATGAATGAGGAATGGATCATGGAGGGCTACTGCACGACCAAAGACTAAGTCAGTCCCCACACACAGCATCTCTGCCTGCAGGCCGCTTGACTGCCTTCTCCGCCACCACCAACAGGGTCCAGGACTCTAGGCGGATTCCTGAATTTTTAAGGCCGCTGCTAGCAGCGGCCGCTATACTAATTTTTCTGGTGCGTGTACATGTGCCCATCCCCCTTCGTGATCACTACCTTGCCGCGGTGAAGGGGCTTGCACATCACAATGAAGCAATGACTGCCGGCTATTTGAGTGTCTCGGGTGGGGGTGGCACACAAAAGATAATAAGGTCGTTGCTTCATTGTGGTCAGACCAAATTTGATCAGCTGGACAGTCACTGTTCTGTCATTCAGCTACATCAGCCGGGTGACCATATGGGCTGAAAAGCCACCATCACCTGCATTCTCGTCATGGTGCGCACCAGTCCAGCACGGCCGTCACTACACAAACGGCTGTTTGCAGTCACTGCATACCTTTCACTGCATCTGTGATTGCACATTATACCTGGCAGTCAGTGCATAACTTGCACTTGAATGGATACACTTTTAAACAATTTAAAAATACAACTATCTAAACTTTCAAACAATTTAAAAATACCACCATCTAAACTTTCAAACAATTTAAAAATATAACCATCTATCATTTTCAAACAATGTAAAAAAAAGGGCAAAAAAACTTGCCCTCCGTCAAACATTCTTGGCAAATGCTTTCGACTTGGTTTGTCTTCCGCTAGCTCAAGGGTCTATCTGACCACAGATGCCTGGTCTGCAAAGCACGGTCAGGGCAGCTACAGCATGGGTCTCAGCAGGCTCCCACTTCGGGCCGCAATCCAACCTTCATTCCCCGCGGTGACAATGGCAGACTTGCCCTCCATAACGGATTCCCGTTAAAGGATTTAAAGTTAATTCATTTCAATTAGGGCCGCAAAAGGTCCTCCTGAGTCCTGTATTGTTATTTTTGGTCACTACCTTGGGGCGGGCGTGCATGCCTGCCTGCCTCCCTCCTTGCCTGGATGTGTGGTGGTAGCCGTTGATCAGGCTCCAACTCCGGAACGCAATACAAGAGGGAGCTCGTCCTCAGAAACAGCTGGGGGCAGTGTCCGGCGCCATGTATCGCCCGCTATGGCCAGACAGCCAACATGCCCTTCAACGTCAGCTGCTGATGCCACCGTAGCGCCATCAGCCCAGGGGAGCTCAGCGGTTTAGAAATTTTTTAACGTGTGTGTCTCAGATCGGAGCAGTGTCTCTGCCAGCAAAAATTGAGCCGTGGAAAGGTCAACTGTCACGTAGGGACAAGTGCTTTACGAAGGCACCTGGAGAGAAGGCACAAACAGCTATGGCAAGAACACCTGAGGAAAAGCAGCACCCCTCAAAAGACACGCCGCGGAGAACAACCGCGGCAGCCGTCACAGGGGGCTTCTGCTGCTCCACGTTCCCATGGTATTGTTCGTGGCTGGGGGGAGGAAGAATGGCTACACTTTTAAACAATTTAAAAAAACAACCATCTATACTTTCAAACAATTTAAAAATACAACCATCTAAACTTTCAAACAATTTAAAAATACAACCATCTAAACTTTCAAACAATTTAAAAATACAACCATCTAAACCTTCAAACAATTTAAAAATACAACCATCTATCATTTTCAAAAAATTAAAAAAAAGGGCAAAAAAACTTGCCCTCCGTAAAACATTCTTGGCAAATGCTTTCGACTTGGTTTGTCTTCCGCTGGCTCATGGGTCTATCTGACCACAGATGCCTGGTCTGCAAAGCACGGTCAGGGCAGCTACAGCATGGGTCTCAGCAGGCTCCCACTTCGGTCCGGAATCCAACCTTCATTCCCCGCGGTGACAATGGCAGACTTGCCCTCCATAACGGATTCCCGTTAAAGGATTTAAAGTTAATTCATTTCAAATACACAGCAGGGCCTCGAAAGTCCGCCTCCTGTATTGTTATTTTTGGTCACTACCTTGGGGCGGGCGTGCATGCCTGCCTGCTGCCCTCCTTGGATGTGTAGTGGTAGCCGTTTCTCAGGCTCCACACCGGATTCCATCCCTCATTCCCCGGCCATTACCCGGGGTCACAAATGGCAGACTTGCCCGCCTCCATATGATTCTCGTGAAAGGAATGTGGTGTCATCTTTGCCCGCCATAACTGGTTCTCGTTCAAGGATTTAAAGTACCTTCATTTCAAATACACAGCAGGGCCTCGAAAGTCCTTCTCCTGTATTGTTATTTTGGGTCACTACCTCGGGGCGGGCGGGCGTGCATGCCTGCCCGCTGCCCTCCTTGGATGTGTAGTGGTAGCCATTGCTCAGGCTCCACACTGGATTCAAACCCCTCATTCCCCGGCCATTACCCGGGGTCACAATGGCAGACTTGCCCGCCTCCACAGGATTCTCATTGTAGCGGTACTGAACAAGTACACAGCAAGTAGAAAATGTAATTTAAAAACAAAACGTAAGCTTTTTAACAATGCCATGGAAAGTTGAGAAGGAAGTCACACATTACCTGACATCACTGAGTGAGGAAGAGCAATCTCGCCATGTTGCGCAGTAGTCCAGCATGGCCATCACTACACAAACAGCTGTTTGCGGTGCGTTACACAGTGAGTTTGGTGTGTCAGTGTGTGAAGCAGAACTCTAATTACACTCCCTGATTGATGTATACACATGCAAGATGTTTGAAAGCATGTTAGGCCTGCAATTTAGCATTCAATGTGATTTCTGCCCTTAAAACGCTGTTTTGCGTCACATCCAGATTTTTCCCCGGGACTTTTGGCATGTATCCCACTCCGCCTTGCCCCCGTCCAGGTGTTAGACCCCTTGAAACATCTTTTCCATCACTTTTGTGGCCAGCATAATTTTTTCTATTTTTCAAAGTTCGCCTCCCCATTTAAGTCTATTGCGGTTCGCGAACTTTTCCGCGAACCGAACCTTCCGCCGAAGTTCGCGAACCCGGTTCGCGAACCGAAAATTGGAGGTTTGCGACATCTCTAATAGAGGTTCGGCAACAGTACAGGCAGTGACAGTACAGAAACGTGAGACGAGAGAGTGGTCGGTAAGCAGGCAAAGGTTCGGCAACAGAGAGATAAGTATAGGTACATCGTAAGGCAAAGAGTAATCGGTAATCAGGCAAAAGGTTCAGCAACAGATAAGGCAGAAAAGCAGAGGTACAGAGTCAGAAGGCAGGATCAGAATCAGAGTTTAGCCAAAAGTCATACACAAGGAATCAAATACAATATGAGCAATATCCTAGTCTTGGTGTGAAATCCGTAGCATCAACACCAGGGATCTAGTCTAAGGTCTGAGCACACGAGGTATTCACGACAGCAGACGAGGAGCAATTGACACACAGCTCCTTATATGCTGGGAGCGCTTCTGCAGCGCCACCCAGCCAATCCGACAGCTAGCTGGAGTCAGCTGACCGGCGAGTCAGCTGACTCTCCTTCCAGCTGCATAAAGGTCCTGCCGCCGGGCGCGCGCACGTGTAGCCCGTACCCTGTGTGCGGCCGAAGGACCTGTGTGAGACAGCGAGGCGGGGGCTGCCGCTGGCTGACATGCGGAGACGGCGTTCATGCCGCTCTCCGTCGCGGCGGCATCCCCGCCGCCTGTTACAGTACCCCCCCTTGAGGAGTGGACTCCGGACACTTCCTACAAGGCTTCTTGGGATGTGCCTTATGAAAGTCTTGTATTAACTCCTCAGCGTGGAGACCATGACTCGCCACCCAAGATCTTTCCTCTGGCCCATAACCCTTCCAATGAACCAGGTATTGCACAGAATTCTGTACAAAACGAGAATCCAAAATCCTTTCGATCTCATATTCTGGTTGGTCATCGACCATCACCGGGGGGGGGGGGGGGGGGAGGAGAGGAACTCACATGCACCGCAGGTTTCAGTAAAGAAACATGAAACGACCTTACCCCTCTCATACTAGCAGGGAGGTCAATTACATATGTGACTGCATTGATCTTTCTGGACACCGGGTACGGGCCAATAAATCGAGGACCCAACTTCGGTGACGGTTGCTTCAAGGCCAAATACCGAGTGAACACCCAAACCATGTCCCCTGGTGAAAAGTTCCACTCTATAGATCGCCTCTTGTCTGCCTGTTTCTTTTGTGTCTGAAATGCCCTAACCAGGTTGTCTTTAACCAACCTCCAAATCTCCTTTAAGGCCTTTTGCCAATCTTCCAAAGCCGGGAAAGGAGTTGAAACCACGGGCAGTGGCGCAAATTTAGGAAATTATCCTGACACTACCTGGAACGGCGAAAACCCAGTGGAAGAGCTTCTCAGGTTATTGTGTGCAAATTCTGCAAACGGCAAGAATTTGATCCAATCTGACTGAGCGTCGGCCACATAACACCTGAGGAATTGCTCCAAGGACTGGTTGATTCTCTGTCTGCCCATTGGTTTGTGGGTGGTAGCCCGATGAGAACGAAAGGTTCATGCCCAACTGGTGACAAAAAGCCCTCCAGAACTTTGAGACAAACTGGACTCCCCTATCTGACACCACATTCTCTGGAATACCATGCTGCCAGAATACGTGCCGAACAAAGAGATCGGCCAACTCTTGAGCTGAGGGGAGTCCTTTTAACGGGATAAAATGAGCCATTTTACTCAACCTATCGACTACCACCCAAATGACTGTTCTCCCCTCAGACCTAGGGAGTTCCCCCACAAAATGCATGGACAAGTGGGTCCAAGGTTCATCTGGAACTGGCAGAGGTTGTAATGTACCTACTGATGCCTGACGAGAGGGCTTACTTTTAGCACATACAGCACACTCCCTCACAAACTCCTTACAATCCAGTGCCAGGGAAGGCCACCACACATATCTGGTTAGCAAATCCTGGGTTCGGGCAGCCCCAGGATGCCCAGCATTCTTATGGGAGTGAAAGAGCTGAAGGATTTGTAGGCGAAAAGGAAGCGGTACGAACATAACCCCTGCAGGTTTCCCTTCCGGGATATCTTGTTGATAATCACCCAGAATCGTGACCCAGTCTTCCCAGGTATCAGTAACTGCTAAAACCACCCTTTGAGGTAATATGTTCTCTGGGGTTGAATGTTGCACTGTCTCAGGTTCAAAGCATCGAGATAAGGCATCAGCCTTGACATTCTTACTGCCTGGGGTATATGTAATAATAAATTTAAACCTACAGTAAAATAAAGACCAGCAGGCCTGTCGGGGACTGAGCCTCTTGGCCCCTTCAATGTACTCCAAGTTCTTGTGGTCTGTATAAACCGTAATAGTATGCTTTGCCCCTTCCAACCAGTGACACCACTCTTCGAAGGCCAACTTAATAGCCAGCAGTTCCCGATTGCCAATATCATAGTTTCTCTCCGCAGGAGAGAATCTACGGGAGAAAAAGGCACAGGGGTGCAGCTTGCCCTGTGAACCTGAACGCTGCGACAATACCGCTCCAACCCCAACCTCTGAAGCATCCACTTCCAATATGAAAGGAAGGGTGACGTTTACATGTCTCAGGATTGCTGCGGAACAAAATAACTTTTTCAGAGTGGCAAACGCTACCTGCACCTCTGAGGTCCAACAATGTGGATCAGCCCCTTTTTTGGTAAGGCTGGTAAGGGAGGCTACTATCGAGGAAAATCCTTTGATAACTTTCCTATAGTAGTTGGCAAAACCAAGAAATCTTTAGAGTGCCTTCAATCCTACAGGTTGAGGCCACTCCAAGACGGCTGAAACGTTTTCTGGATCCATCGAGAGACCCGCAGTGTAAATGATGTAACCCAGAAAAGGAACCTTAGTGACCTCGAAGAGGCACTTCTCCAGTTTCGCATATAGCGAATTCTGTCTCAGTCTCCTTAATACGAACTTGACATGTTTACGATGCTCGGAATGGTTTGGGGAATAGATCAATATGTCGTCAAGATAAACCAAGATGAATTTTCCCAATACCTCCCTAAAAACCTCGTTAATCAATTCTTGGAAGACAGCAGGGGCGTTACACAGCCCGAAGGGCATAACCAAATATTCGTAATGCTTGTCGGGCGTGTTGAAGGCCGTCTTCCATTCATCACCGTCCCTGATGCGTACTAGGTTGTATGCCCCACGTAAGTCTAACTTGGAAAAAATACTGGAATTGGTTATTTGAGAGAACAGATCGTCTATCAAAGGCAAAGGATAGCGATTCTTTATAGTGATCTTGTTCAGACCTCGATAATCAATACAAGGCCTAAGGCCACCGTCCTTCTTTTGCACAAAAAAGAACCCGGCCCCGGCCGGTGACCGGGAAGGACGGATAAAACCTTTGGCCAGGTTTTCCTTTATGTACTCCTGCATAGCCAGCTTTTCAGGACCTGATAAATTATAAAGATGACCTCTGGGGGGCATACAACCAGATCTCAAGTCTATGGGGCAATCAAAACTCCGATGAGGTGGGAGTTTATCTGCGGACTTAGGACAGAACACGTCAGCGAATTCTGCGTATTGCCTAGGTACTCCTTTAACCTCTACCTTGGTGGCATGGATGGCAACCCTCTCTAAACAATGATGACGACAGTGGGTTGACCAGCTCAGGAGCTGACCTGAGCCCCAGTCTATCTGAGGTGAATGGAGTTGCAACCAAGGCATCCCGAGGATGATGGTAGAAGTTGCCATACGCAGCACGAGGAACTGTAACTTGTAACTTTTCTTTATGTAAAACCCCTATAGTACATAACAACACCGGGGTCTGTGAGAGGGGCTGTCTGGATTGCAAGGGAGAGTCATCAACTGCAGTGACTACTACTTGACGGTCTAACAAATGTAATGGAACTCCCAATCTTTTTACAAACTCGTAGTCAATAAAATTGGCCGCCGAGCCAGAGTCCACAAAGGCCTAAGAGCAGGCGACCCGGTCTTCCCAAGAAATAGAACAAGGTAAGAGTAAACGATTATTGCTTAGAGGTAACGCCTGCTCGCCTAGGGTACTACCTCCAACTACTCCTAGGCGGCAGAGTTTCCCGACTTCTTGGGGCAATTTTGTACAATGTGACTACAATGTGACCCTCCTCTGCACAATACAGACAAAACCTCTCAGACATTCTGCTATCCTTCTCCGCTTGTGTCAAGCGGGAATGTCCGATCTGCATCGGCTCATCTGTTGATGTGGGGGGAGAGGAGGCAGCGTAAGAACCAGATC
The DNA here is from genome assembly GCF_040937935.1 of Hyperolius riggenbachi. Lineage (NCBI taxonomy): Eukaryota > Metazoa > Chordata > Amphibia > Anura > Hyperoliidae > Hyperolius > Hyperolius riggenbachi. The sequence continues at coordinate 179,476,858 of NC_090652.1, read as the reverse complement.
TTACTGCACTCTTCCCACGAGTTTGTCGCTGATAACGTAGCCGGCGGTCAACTCGCACAGCCAGCGAAATAGCATCATCGATGGATTTGGGTTCAGTGTATCCCAACATTAGTTCCGAGACTGCATCTGACAGGCCAGAAAGAAAGCAATCTAATAAAGCGTAAGACCCCCACCTAGCCGACACAGCCCACCTTCTAAATTCAGCTGCATAAGACTCTACAGAATTACGTCCCTGCTTGAGAGCCTTGAGTTTCCTCTCAGCAGTGATCGAAACGTTCGGATCATCATATATGATGGCCATTGCTTTAAATAATTCCTCAACTGAGGACAGGGCCTCATCTCCAGGAGGAAGATTATATGCCCAGGTTTGTGAGTCTCCTGACAACAAGGTTTTAATAAAAGTCACCCTTTGTTGCTCTGAACCTGACAGATTTGGCCTTAACTCGAAATATGAAAGTAACCGATTTTGAAAGTTTTGAAAATCAGATCTGTGCCCTGAAAACTTCTCAGGTACTGACATGTGAAGGTCTACGACTGAGGGGGATCGCATTGTGTTGACGGACGTTTGGAGGGCCTGTACAGACCCAGACAATTGAGTGATCTGGGTTTGTTGCGTATTAACCACCCCAATGAGATTATTTACCGAAGTTACTAAGGCCTCCACCTGGCTGCGTAATGCGTCCATAATGTGGTAATGTGGTCTGCTGTTCTGTGACGATCGGTGTCAGCCAAAACAGATTTTCTGATTATTGGCGATCTGCAGTATCGCCAATAATACAGATGTTATACCTGATTATGTGGTGACCTGCAGAATCACCAATAATACAAGTATAGCAAGTCACACAGGGCACTGGAATGTAAGTGTGCAAATAACAGTAATCAAGATTCACAATGTAGTGGAAATGTCCACCACACGGCAATTCCTCAGAGGTGTGGTTACCTCTGAATGGGAACCCCGTGTGTGAGATCCCCCAAAAGGGCAAAGGGGGAGTCTCAGCCTCTAGCAGTAACAGTCTGCTAGGGCAGTCGTCTCGGAGAGGCAAGCCTCAGAGATAACCCTACAGTGGGAGACGTTCCACTGAAGTAAGAAAAGTCAGGCTAATAGAGGTTCGGCAACAGTACAGGCAGCGACAGTACAGAAACGTGAGACGAGAGAGTGGTCGGTAAGCAGGCAAAGGTTCGGCAACAGAGAGGTAAGTATAGGTACAAAATCGTAAGGCAAAGAGTAATCGGTAATCAGGCAAAAGGTTCAGCAACAGATAAGGCATAAAAGCAGAAGTACAGAGTCAGAAGGCAGGATCAGAATCAGAGTTTAGCCAAAAGTCATACACAAGGAATCAAATACAATATGAGCAATATCCTAGTCTTGGTGTGAAATCCCTAGCATCAACACCAGGGATCTAGTCTAAGGTCTGAGCGCTAGCACACAAGGTATTCATGACAGCAGATGAGGAGCAATTGACACACAGCTCCTTATATGCTGGAAGCGCTTCTGCAGCGCCGCCCAGCCAATCCGACAGCTAGCTGGAGTCAGCTTACCGGCGAGTCAGCTGACTCTCCGTCTAGCTGCATAAAGGTCCTGCCACCGGGCGCGCGCATGCGTAGCCCGTACCCTGTCTGCGGCCGAAGGACCTGTGTAAGACAGCGAGGCGGGGACCGCCGCCGGCTGACATGCGGAGACAGCGTTCATGCCGCTCTCCGCCGCGGCGGCCTCCCCGCCGCCTGTTACACATACCCTGTGACCAAAAGGGTCAACAATGTTACCTATGTTGTCTCACTCCCACCCAGCTTCAGGGGTGGTAGAACATTTCATGTATCTCTCTTGAAACCTGCTGTGCATGTGGTTTCCTCTCCCCTCCCCCCTGTGGTGATTGATGGAGAAGCAGAGTATGAGATAGAGCAGATCTTGGATTCTCGGGTGGTGCGTAACTCCATAGAGTACCTAGTCCACTGGAGAGGGTATGGTGCAGAGGAGAGATACCACTTTCTCGCATGCATGCAGAAGAACTCAGGGAGGAGTTTCATAGATTGCACCCTGATAGACCAGGTGGTTCGTGTCCGGAGTCAACGTCTAGAGGGGGGGGGGTACTGTAACGTCTGAAACTATGGCGGCTGCGGATACGCAGGCTATGCCCGCAGCCGCCTTTGTTCCCTGTTCACAGGTCTTATCTGTCCCGGCGACGTCCAGCACGCTGGGAATGGCATTGTCTCTTGCTCATAGGGTCTCTGTATCGCGCAGGCACGGGCGGAGACAGGACCTTTGTGCTGGAAGAAGGCGCGTCAGCTGACATGCCAGTCGGCTGACGTCAGGAGTGACTCGCACCGCTCGGATTGGCTGATTGCTAGGGGGCGTGGCGCTGGGCTCTCCTCGGCTTCTTAAGCCTTCACAGATCATTGGCAACTTGTCTGCTGTTGCGAATACACTCGTGTTAGCGCTCAGACCTAGTGAGGTTCCTGTTGATGATAGATGTGTATGCAGTGTTGCGATATACATCTATCTATAGTTAGTTATTATTACATTGTACTCTGATTACCTGTGTATGATTCTGGCTACTGTGAAGATGCGCGGAAGAGCCGCCGCCATGAGGCAGGCGGAGGCGGCTCTTTCCGCGCACAGCGTGGCAGGGCACGGGGAGGCAGCCGCCTCCACTCAGTCTGAGGCGGCTGTCCCCATGCAAGGCATGGCGGAGCGCGGAAAAACCGCCGCATTGGACGCGGCGGTTAGCGCGCAGGTCCCCCGTGCAGAGGCACCGCAGAGCGGTGCTGGTGTGGCTGGGACACATAGTCCCTCCAGGTTTAGAGTGACGCAGGCAGGGAAAATATAGCAACCAGAAGTGAGTCAGCTGACCAGGCTGGTCAGCTGACTCTGGCTCCACTCCTCATTGGTCCAGCACTTAGGGAGGTGCTGGAAAGATGCTTGTGTATATATACTGCTAGCTGGTCATTTCTCTGGTGTCTGGCGTTGCGATCACATACGTGGGAGCACTCAGACCCTTAGTCAGATCCTCAAGTGTGCCGGGACCAGCTGGAGCTGTAATCCTACACTTAGCTAGTTTCTGTTGATAGCCAAAGTACTAGTTTGATTGTGATTATCTGTTATGACCTTTTGCCTGCCTGACTATCCTCCTGAACTCTGATCTTGTACCTCGATATTTCTGATACTCTGTTGCCGAACCCCGGCTCGTCCTTAGACTCCGCTTCTGCCTCCTGATCTTCTACCTCGATATATCTGATACCCTGTTGCCGAACCCTGCCTGTACCTAGACTCCGCCTTTGCCTCCTGATACTGTACTTTATCTGTCCGTGTGTGTACGACCTGGCTTGTCCGACCTCGAGAACCGACCTTACTGTTAGAGGCGGTTCCCCGTTCTGTTAGTGACACTTCCTCCAGAGTGTTACTTTCAGACATTCCTTCCTACTCTCAGCCTGACTCCTCCCGTCTTGGAGAGTCCAGGTCTTCGGAACTAATCCGTGCAGTACTCCTTACTGCGCTAAGGCTTAGTCCTCAAAGTGTTACTGTTACACCAAACACTACACTCTAGTCAGGTGAACAGAGGTTAGCTGGTATATCGGATTATCGGTGATACTGCAGATCACTTATAATCTAGTATACATCTGTATTCCCAGTGATACTGCAGATCACCGGTAATCAGATCCTCTCTGTGCTTCACCGATCGTTACAGATACTCTCTGACCTTGCTATTGCTAAAACGATTCTGTACCTCTGCCTTTCTGACTTAAGTTGCTGAACCTCTGCCTGATATTAACTACGCTCTCGCCTGCCGATTTTGTACTATCTCTACCTGCCTGTTATCGAACCTTGCCTGTCTGACTACTCTACTCACCAGTGGGCACTTGCCACTGGTGAGGTGCTCTAGCTGTTAGAACCTACCAGCCCCTCTGGTGAGGTTCAGACTTACTTGCATAGCTCCAGTGACTGATAGTATCTTGCCAGCTCCACTGGCAAGGTCTAGTTAAACGATTCCGTCATTTGTGCTGCTAGTGCCTTACCAGCTCCTCTGGCAAGGTCTAGTTAAACTATTCAGTCATTTGTGCTACTAGTACCTTAACAGCTCCTCTGGCGAGGTCTAGTTAAACTATTCAGTCATTTGTGCTGCTAGTACTTTACCAGCTCCTCTGGCAAGGTCTAGTTAAACTATTCACTCATTTTTGCTGTTAGTACCTTACAAGCTCCTCTGGTAAGGTTTAGCCAAACTTCGTTAAAGGGATACTGTAAGGGGGTCGGGGGAAAATGAGCTGAACTTACCCGGGGCTTCTAATGGTCCGCCGCAGACATCCTGTGTTGGCGCAGCCACTCCCCAATGCTCCGGCCCCGCCTCCGGTTCACTTCTGGAATTTCTGACTTTAAAGTCAGAAATTCCAGAAGTGAACCGGAGGCGGGGCCGGAGCATCGGTGAGCGGCTGCGCGGGCACAGGATGTCTGCGGGGGACCATTAGAAGCCCCGGGTAAGTTCAGCTCATTTTCCCCCGACCCCCCTACAGTATCCCTTTAATTCTTTCATTATTAGTACTTTGCCAGCTCCTCTGGTAAAGGTATTGGTATTTGTGTTGGTAGACCCTCCAGCTCCTCTGGAGAAGTCTATACTGTTGCACCAAACACCACACCTTACTCTCAGCTAGCTATACTAGTATTATTGGTGATACTGCAGATCACCACATAATCAGGTATAGCGTCTGTATTATTGGTGATTCTGCAGATCACAAATAATCAGACATCTGAGTTGCAGCACCCTATCGTTACATATAATATGCAAGCAGACATATTGACATCCAAATTTAAAGAAAAGGGCTATAAAACAGAGAACATCAATGCAGTGAAAATGGAATATGCAAATAAAAATAATGAAATAACCTCAAAAAAGGCTGCTAGGAACGATGAAAGTGGGCCCACTTTCATCACCAAATACTCAGAAGGTTCACGCAAAATACAGGGGAGTATAAGGAAAAACTGGCCCATCATATTGCAAGACTCAGTGCTCAAAGAGCTAATGCCCGAAAAGCCACACATTATTTTCAAAAAAGCCAAATCACTGAAAAACGATATAGCACATAGTAAAATAGATAAAAAAGAACGAACTACTTAGTTAGAAAGTAATATAGTGGGTAACTATAGGTGTGGATCGAGCAGATGTGGATGTTGCAAATTTATGAGACACAGAATAAAAGCTATTGAATACTCAGAAGGCCACAATATACCCCTTAAACAGTTCATCAACTGTGCCACAAAATTCGTCATGTCAGGAGAACTACGAGAGAGCTAAGAGCCAGACTGGGAGAACACAAATGCAATATACTGGCCAAATCTGACAAACACAGTGTACCCCGACATTTTGCACAATGTCATGGGACGGATCCAGATAGCTTGCCAATAGTGGGGTTAGAAAGCATACCAGATTCCCTCCCCATGGGCCAAAGATATAGGAGGTTATGCGAATGAGAAGTCTATTGGATATTCCGGCTCAATACATTGTCCCCTGGGGGCCTAAATGAGGATCTAGAAGTACAGAGCTTTATAACTTAGCAAGCTGAAACTAGGTATAGATCCCTTTTTACATGATAGATCCCTATATCTAAAACCTCACGCTTTTATAGCATGTCCAGAGAGGTCCTTGTCTTATGTTTTACCTCTGACTATATACCGTATTGTCGGTTAGAGTATTATCATTATTTTAGTATTATTTATTTTTATTTTTTTGTTTTTATTCTTTTTATTGGGTTTTTTACATGGGTTTTTTAATTTATTGTAGACACTCCTGCAGTAGAGTCTTACTACAGGTCGCCTTTATGGGACCTTTTCAGTTAATAGTTTGTGAGATGATATATGAATTAACCACGTAGGAGATCAAAAATAAGTGTGGTTGCAATAGATGATTGTTGCAATGATGGTGTATATTCAATGACCGCAGGAACGTGCATGGCATTTGCAATCATTATCAATTTTACAATTACTATTGCATATTACGCTGATAATGTCTGAATAGGTATCTATCACACTGCTATGAATTATGCAGACAGGCAGCAGTACTCATTTTCACTTTTAACTGAATTACTGCTGTGCTCGGCTGCAGTAGTGTCTTATTGGTCATATCTCTATCTAAGTGTCATCTTGGGGGATCACACTTCACCCAATGGGTTGTACCGTTTTAATGGTTTTATTTATTTGGTGACTTTGTTAATTGTTGGGCTCTGTTGCACTCGCCTGCAGTAGTGTCATATTTTGTACCTATAATGTTTATCTACGTTGAAGCGGCTTCATTGGGGACGCTATAGGTTCCCCTGTATGATCACTATCGCTTTATGATTACCAATGTTATATGTACTGTATTATGATTTTAACAATAAGAATGATGTTTTTAAATATTTAAGTATATTAAGTATAGTATTTAACTAGAGATATTTTTTATATTTTAACGAAGCCCCTAGGCAACCCGGTTGTTAAGAGCGCTCCTCTATTTCTAGCGGCCCTCCTGCCGCATTCGTCACCAAAAGAAGGCGTGGCTTAGCGCCGAAACCGGTAGTGACGTCAGATGGCATTCATCGCCACGCCTCCCTGCCAGACCAGCATGCTCCCCGTGATGTCATAATCAGGAAACAGGCCGAGGTCAATAACAGGAATCAATTAGAAGAAAGGCGGGCAGAGTCACAGCAACAACTGCTGGCAAGGTGCACCAACAGGCAGCACTGAGGTGCTGGACCAGTGAGTTTAAATAGACAGCGTTGGTGCCAAACTAAAATGCTGCACATGCGTATAGATGTCCACATTGTAGTGCGCACACATACAACCATCCGTATTGAGACACGCAGGTGCACAAACATCCGCATAGAGACAATTGTGCATGTACGCGCGTACGTGTAAACTTGAACGCATCACGCCAAAGGGCGTGACACCACAGAACAAGCAAATGACATGTCGGCCTCTCATGTGCGCGAACAGGACATGGCATCCTCTGGATGCTTCTAGGACCAGGCTTGTCAGGATGCTTTTGATGAAATAACTTAACCAATCTAGGCGCATCAATATTAACAGCTGGCTCCCAGGAATTTTCCTCAACCCCAACCCCCTTCCTATTTAAAGAGATAATAAAGTGTTCTTTTATTTACTTTGGACTTCGAATACTTCAGAGCCATCGATCAACACAGGCGAAAGTGGTGGTATAGATCTATTTCGGAAGGAGTCAAGAACCACCTGTTTGAAACATGATACATGTGTGATGATTTGCTCAGCTGCTGTGCAGGCAGCCAGCCTTTTGACCATTGTGTAGGTTTGCATGCTGCAGGACTCTGGAAAGAAGAGCTTCTGTCAGTTTTGCAGCTTGTGCTTGCAGAGGAATTTGCATACGTTGTCATGCAAATTGCCTGGCCACATTCATTGGAGGCGTGTACTATAAGTACTATGTCTTTCCCACAATGCTTGGCTGTTCATAAGGATTTCGTCCTATGTAACACTCCTGGTGGGGTGTCAGCCTTGCTCTCTGTTTGAACATCAGCTTAGAGTAATTCCTGAATCTGCGCTAGGCAGATTTCCCTAGTACAGTTAGGATTGTATTATCTGTATTGCCTGTTCTGTCTTGTCTTGCCTGTTGCCATTGTCCAGTCCCTACGGTGGTCGACAGGAAATGGTTCTGATCTCTGTTCTTGGAGTATAGCTGGTGCAGCGGTTGCTACCAGCTATCTCTTCTGTTCTGTCTACTGGGATCGCGCTAGCTACTTTTCGCTAGCGCTGGGGATCCTTCTGTTCTGTCTCCTGGGATCGCGCTAGCTACTTTTCGCTAGCGCTGGGGATCCTTCTGTTCTGTCTTCTGGGATCGCGCTGGCCACTTTTCGCTAGTGCTGTGGATCCTATCTCTCGCTTGTCCCTGTTTTCGTGTGTCTGTCTTATCTGCTACGACCGCTTGCTGGAGGCTCGGTGAGGTAACCGTTAAGCAAGCGTTCGCGTCCTCTGTTTCATGTTTGTCTGTCGATGGTTAGTTAGGCGTGCTTGTCTCTATTGTGCTTATCACGTGGAGACCGCGCATAACCGCGTGCACTGTTGCGAATGAGTGCGGTGTTCGCGGTTAGCTAGCGTTTGTTGTTTTCCGTATCTCCTCATTGTATTATTTGCTGTGCCTTTGCTAACCTCGTATTCTGTCCTGATCTGCCTTGTGTCTCGTCTGGCGATCGCACCTCTCACGATCGCGTTCCTATTTCATATCTGCTGTTGTGTGTGTGCGGTCGCGGGGTGGCGACTGGATTGGCGCACACACATACAACCTGTCCCTTTGCTCATTCACATTCGCAATCGCCTCTCTTGCGATTGCGTTCTGCGTTTCGTACAATTCCTGTCTGGCATTTGTGAAGGTATAGAGGATTGGTTCCTCTGCACTCCCCAGCGCCATCTGCCGACAGGAATTTTCCCTCTACAGGTGCGTAGCACCTTTTGCTGGGTTCCTGCAAATTATACGCTTGTGGAGGATTTCCGCCGTGTCAGCGCACGCGTTGTGCGCTGATCACAGGGAAAGTTCCGCAATCGTTACAGTATGAACAGCCCAACCCAAAACCCTAGTGTAGACGGAAATTCCGATTTGTACAATTTTGTCGAGTTTGGGTCCTGTGTCTTTAAGAGCTTTAAAAGGCTTAATTCAGAGACCAAGGCGGAATTTCTTTCTGAATGTGTGAGGTTTTGTCTGAATCCCACCTTTCAGATTTCTGATCCGTCCACGTCGGCTCTTCTGTTTGCCTATGTGCTCTTAAAAGACGATTTGTTCACCTGGGCATATAATCTGTTAAAAATCAATTTTTGGAATGGTAATCTGTATCAGTTGCTTGCAGAGATATTCTCTCACTGGTTTAAACTGCCTGGCTTACCACCTGCTCTGATTGAGTGTGTAGCTGCTGATAAGTCAGATGATCTTTCCCTTCCATGCAAAACTTTTCAGTATGACAATCAGTTCAATGTGTCTGTTGCCACTTCAGGTTTTAAACAGCAGACATGCAAAGTGGCGAAAAAGAGAAAAACTAAAAAACGCAAGCATCGGAATAAAACACTTCCTATTGATGTTTGTAATGATGTTGTTCCGTCTCCGGCTTTTTTGCCCCAATCCAAAGCTTATGTGGATCCTGCTATAGGTAGGATCGCACACTACATTAAAGCAGTTAAAAAATCTGTTCTTGTTCCTGAACTCCAACCCTATGGAGATTATCTGGATACTGGCCTGTTTGAACCCCCATTTGCTTCCTGGGATGTTGGGGCCTTGCTGGAGGAATTAGATTTTGATTGGAAAGCCTTTTGCGATTTTTACATCGCAAAAAGCGAAGATGTCTTGAATGCTTGTCTTGACTCTATGTACCTTCTGATTGATTCCGATATATGTGACAAGGATGATGTGGATCTGGTGATCTATGTATGGCAAACGATTTTGGATGAGTTGCACACACACCAACCAATTGATTCCAATAAAGAGACATTGTTGTCGGATGATTGTTCCTGCTTTTCTGGGGTAAAGCATGTGAGTCTTGACTTTGTGCAATCTGAAATGAATGAGTGTGCCGCTGTGGTTGATTCCTGTGCGAATCCTGAAGGATTCGCTCCTGACAGTGTGCAGTTTGAATCTGTGCGATCTGATGCCTGTTTCTCGGATGTTCCTGCAGATTGTGATCGGCATGAGTCTGCCGGTTTCCTCAAGGATGTGTGGGATCCTTTGTCATTTAGAAACAGATCTTTGAGATCTTCCGTCTGTGACCCTGCTATGGGGAAAAGTTCTCGACTATGCAGCGTCAAAAGTAAATTTAATATGCCTAATAAAGTTTGTCCTGTTGATGTCACTATTTCTTCTGCAGATGAGTCTCTGTCTCACCCTGTTCACACCTGTAAGGGACCGTTGCCTGGGGACAGTTGCTCCAGCGTTTCGGTCCTAGATGCCTTGCAGTCTGCTCCGCAGATCGCGGAGGTTTGCGCTATAGAAGCGTCAGTTTCACAACCTAAAGTGAATTTTGATTCGCAGGTTTTGCGTTCTGATTCCTCGGATTCGACATTGTTAGCCGAATCTAAGAGTGAGACAGCGCTTCGGTTTTGCGAATCTGATGCTGAACTCTCTTTGCCTTATTCAGAGACGCTTTCTCTGAACCTGCCCTGTGCCATAAATAACAATATGATGTCCAATCACACTGACATTTGTGAGTCCCTTTCTTGCTCTGAGGGAAGTTTTGACTCTCCACCCTGTACTCTGGATGAGTCAACATTGCCTTGTACAATATCTCCTGCCCTGCCCCTAGAGGCTCGTCTAGGTATTGCTGCTATTTTTACTTGTTTTTCTGCAGTTTTGGAGTTACAAGCTAGTTTGACTGCCACACAGAATTCTGGGTACAGTGAGAATGAAGTTAGGGAGTCAGTATGTGTTCCAGTAAATATACCTGTACATTCCCCTCATGATGATGAGATCCAGTCTCAGGTTATGGTGGAACCATTCCTGGGACATCTGCCCTGTCCACAAAATAAAGTTCCAGTTTTGCCCTGTAACATGGATAGTTCAGAATCCTTCCTAGAAAACTTGAAAAATGATGTTCCTGAGGTCTTGTTTGATGTTCTGGAGGTCTCCGAGTTCCTCCCAAAGGGTGCAGAACTTGTAGGAGATGTCTCCTGTCCCCCAAGTCCTTCTGAGGTGTTGCCCTCTTCCGTAGGCATTGCTGCCTTGCTGGCTACCTTTTCAGCTCTGGTGGAGCTTCAGTCATGTGTAGTCAATGATGATATTGCAGTCACAGAAATTTCCGAATTTGAATCCGAGTCTTCTTTTGAAAGTCTAGTGCTTGAGACCATTGCTCGTGATGATTCTCTGCCCAGTCCTGGTTTTGGTTTCCTCGTGCCGGACTCTGAGGTTGGCAGTTCCCCGACATGTCCTGAGGTTTCTCCTGTGCTGGTGTACCCCAGTGTGCTCTGTGACCCAGAAGGCCCAAGTGTGCCTCGGTTACCAGCGTACTCAGATGCTTCCTCGGTGGAGACATGCTCTGATTTAGCCTGCCTGCTTGCATGCCCAGAAGTGGTCCCTGAAAGTCTTGATCTTGATGGGTGTCCTCGTAATTCTGAATCCGGAAATGTCATTGGTTCCATGGGGGTTCTTGGTAATTCTCCATGTGAGCCTGGTGATTGTTCTGCTCTCTTGGGATCTCTGTGGAGCTTCAAAAGGTTCTGGGAGATTCCGGGAGAAATTTTGCTTGGTCCCCTGGATAAGATCAACGGTGACTTTTGTGTTGTAAGGGACACTTCGAACAGGTATTGTGGCAGGTTTGGTATTTTCGGACGCTCCTTGGAAGGTGGTGGGTATTGTCTGGAGGGTGTCGATGGCTTCTTCTCTGGCAGTCACAGTCCTGATGGGTGTTATACTGAGACTGGTAGTACTGATGGGCATGTTTCGGTGGCTTCTGTTTCCGCTGAGGTCGGTTTCAGGTGGACTGACTCTGGAATTGGACCTTGTCGGGCTACCCCGACCTTCATAAGTCTTCAGTTTGAGTCTGTTGCTAATAGCAGTTTTGAGGGTCGTCTGGAATTCGACCCTGGAGGGGGGGGTACTGTGATGATTTGCTCAGCTGCCTGTGCAGGCAGCCAGCCTTTTGACCATTGTGTAGGTTTGCATGCTGCAGGACTCTGGAAAGAAGAGCTTCTGTCAGTTTTGCAGCTTGTGCTTGCAGAGGAATTTGCATACGTTGTCATGTAAATTGCCTGGCCACATTCATTGGAGGCGTGTACTATAAGTACTATGTCTTTCCCACAATGCTTGGCTGTTCATAAGGATTTCGTCCTATGTAACACTCCTGGTGGGGTGTCAGCCTTGCTCTCTGTTTGAACATCAGCTTAGAGTAATTCCTGAATCTGCGCTAGGCAGATTTCCCTAGTGCAGTTAGGATTGTATTATCTGTATTGCCTGTTCTGTCTTGTCTTGCCTGTTGCCATTGTCCAGTCCCTACGGTGGTCGACAGGAAATGGTTCTGATCTCTGTTCTTGGAGTATAGCTGGTGCAGTGGTTGCTACCAGCTATCTCTTCTGTTCTGTCTCCTGGGATCGCGCTAGCTACTTTTCGCTAGCGCTGGGGATCCTTCTGTTCTGTCTCCTGGGATCGCGCTAGCTACTTTTCGCTAGCGCTGGGGATCCTTCTGTTCTGTCTTCTGGGATAGCGCTGGCCACTTTTCGCTAGCGCTGGGGATCCTTCTGTTCTGCTACTCTGTACCTGGATCGCGCTAGCCACTTTTCGCTAGTGCTGTGGATCCTATCTCTCGCTTGTCCCTGTTTTCGTGTGTCTGTCTTATCTGCTACGACCGCTTGCTGGAGGCTCGGTGAGGTAACCGTTAAGCAAGCGTTCGCGTCCTCTGTTTCATGTTTGTCTGTCGATGGTTAGTTAGGCGTGCTTGTCTCTATTGTGCTTATCACGTGGAGACCGCGCATAACCGCGTGCACTGTTGCGAATGAGTGCGGTGTTCGCGGTTAGCTAGCGTTTGTTGTTTTCCGTATCTCCTCATTGTATTATTTGCTGTGCCTTTGCTAACCTCGTATTCTGTCCTGATCTGCCTTGTGTCTCGTCTGGCGATCGCACCTCTCGCGATCGCGTTCCTATTTCATATCTGCTGTTGTGTGTGTGCGGTCGCGGGGTGGCGACTGGATTGGCGCACACACATACAACCTGTCCCTTTGCTCATTCTCATTCGCAATCGCCTCTCTTGTGATTGCGTTCTGCGTTTCGTACAATTCCTGTCTGGCATTTGTGGAGGTATAGAGGATTGGTTCCTCTGCACTCCCCAGCGCCATCTGCCGACAGGAATTTCCCTCTACAGGTGTGTAGCACCTTTTGCTGGGTTCCTGCAAATTATACGCTTGTGGAGGATTTCCGCCGTGTCAGCGCGCGCGTTGTGCGCTGATCACGGGGAAAGTTCCGCAATCGTTACAGCATGGAAGACTGGATGGATCTTCATGGAATCAGGGAGTTTCAGTCTAAAGGCTACAGAATTAATTTGTTTGTCGATAGGGAAAGGACCGATGAATTTGGCCCCAACTTTTTAGAGGGAACCCTTAACTTTTTTTTTTTCACTGTTTAAGCGTTTATTTAAAGAAAAGTAACATACAGATTATCTGCAACATAGCTTACGCAGAAGCCATCGTTTAAACCTGGTAACGACAAGTAGAGTGACATAGATAAATGCTTCATCACTATGTGAAATAACATGAGAGAGATGACTTCAAATAACCATAAACAAGATAAACATGTAATACTCAGATTCCTTATATTGTAGCCTCATATCGTATACTAAAAAGGAAACAGATTGAGAGTAGAATAGCTAATCTCTTCAGCTAACCTGTAAGGGGATGACCGGTCCCACCTGCGCCAATTAGGAAGAAGGAGAATAAGTAAGTAGAGGGAAGAGAGAAGAAAAGGAGAAGAGGAAGAGGGGAGAAAAAGAAAAAGTGAGTGATTGGGAGAAGAAAGGTACTCGCATTAGGTTGTACTTATGATGACAGTATATATTTGTACTCATCTGAACACTGGAACTCAACCCAGACAGACCAGGTAATAAAGTATTTTTCAGAGCGATCTTGAGACATAAGGATTAATCCTTCCATTTTGGCTATTGAGTCCATCTTCCTGACCCACTCAGAGACGGAAGGTGGCGTGGTCGACTTCCAATGTGCCGCCACCAGCATTCTTGCTGCATTAATCATGTGCATGACCAGAGAGCCCTTATAGGATTTCAGAGACTCCTTGGTATCGTGTAACAGGAACGTGCTAGGAGAGAAGTGTGCTTTGGAGCATGAAATTTTTTCCACCCAGGTGTGCACTGATTTCCAGTAATGTGTGACTGGGGGGCAGTCCCAGTAGAGGTGAAGCAGTGAACCTGCGCTGGAATTGCATCTCCAGCAAGTGTCTGGAGCAGCTGGAAATATTTTGTGCAGTATAATTGGAGTTCTGTACCACCGAGAAATTATTTTAAAGCCTGATTCTTGTGTATTCACATTCAGTGAGCCCTTATGGTTAATGGTCAGGATTTTTTGCCACTGCTCCTCCTCCACTGAAACACCTAAGTCCCTCTCCCATTCAAGCTGATATTTAATTTTGTCTGGTACCGTCTCTAGAATGAGCATTTGATAGAGTTGTGAAACTAGGTGTCTGTGAGGGCCCGTGCTTAGTACTAGGCTTTCGAAAGAGGAGAGAGGTTTGCTCCATGTGTTTTTGTTTTTTAGGGTGGAAAGAAAATGACGGATTTGGAAGTATTGCCACCTTAATAATGGGATGTCTGGGTTTAATTGTGCCATATCCGAGTAGTATTTGATGTTTCCCCTGGAAATAAAATCTATCACTCTGGGGCACCTTTCAGGAGCCCATTCTTTCAAGAATGGAATGTCATTGTATGGTGTAAAGGAGGGGTTGTCCCTCAGGGGTGTTCATTTGCCTGGATAGGTGGACAGTCCAGTGCTAGGGAGAAGGCGTCTCATGGACCGCACTGTAGCCATCATGATTGGGTTCTGCCATAATCGTCTACTACTAAGAGTCGTGTCAGTCCAGCCTAAAGTACATGCCTCGCAGTTGGCAGTTTCTTGTTCAATCGTGACCCATTGTTTAGGGGAAATCATGTTTGCCCACTCTACCACTCTGCACAATTGAGATGCCAGGTGATATTTAGTTAAGTCCGGAAGTCCCACACCTCCTAGCTCTTTGGGTATAGAAAGAGTAGCGTGTTTGATTCGGGGGGGTTTGTGTCCCCAAATAAAAGCATTAATCTGTGCTTGGCATGTTTTCAGAAATCGGGCCGGTAGTTCGATCGGCAAACATTGACTGATATACAGGAACCTAGGTAGAAGGTTCATTTTGATCGAGGCCATTCTGCCAAACCATGTCAAGCTTTTTTGTTGACCCCATCTTAATAAATCCGCCTTAAGCGTATGTGCAATCTGTTCGAAGTTGGCTGTAAATAGGTTGGACAGGTTAGTAGTGACATTAATTCCCAGGTATTTTAAGGAGGCATTGGGCCAGGAGAATGGAAAAGAGGCCTTACAGAATTGGACCGTCGTTGGATCCAGAGAAACGTTAAGGGCTTGTGACTTGTTAAAATTGATTTTTAAATTAGACAAGTGACCAAACTCTTTGAATTTATGCATGAGAGAAGGAATTGAAGTGGTGGGATCCTGCAAATAAAAGAGCAGGTTCGTCAGCAAATGCTGCAACTACCTGGTATTGAGAGCCTGTCCTTATACCTTTGATGTTTGGGTCCGCTCTTACTGCATTTAGGAAGGGTTCTAGGGTTAGAATGTATATCAGCGGGGATAGAGGACACCCCTGCCTAGTCCCGTTTGTAATTTGGAAGGCATTTGATAAAACTCCATTGGCTTTTACTCTAGCTGAGGGGTTAGTGTATAACAGGCCTATCCACAATCTCATAAAGGCACCCAGGCCGAGGCGCGACAGGGTGGCGTGGATATAATCCCACGCCACCCTGTCAAACGCCTTCTCGGCGTCGGTAGACAGTATAAATGCTTGAATAGAGTGTTTCCTTGCGTAGGACATCATTCCAATGGTTCTCATGACACTGTCCTTAGCTTCTCTACCAGGTACAAATCCTGTCTGATCCAAGTTAATATGTCCCGGTATGTGGGGGAGAAGTCTGTTGGCTATAATTTTGGCTAATAGTTTAGCATCTAGATTCAAGAGCGAAATTGGTCTGTAGTTTGTACAAAGTTACATAGTTACATAGTTATTTTGGTTGAAAAAAGACATACGTCCATCGAGTTCAACCAGTACAAAGTACATCTCCAGCCCGTCCCCCACATACCCCTGTTGATCCAGAGGAAGGCGAAAAAAAACCCACAAGGCATGGTCCAATTAGCCCCAAAAGGGAAAAATTCCTTCCTGACTCCAGATGGCAATCAGATAAAATCCCTGGATCAACATCATTAGGCATAACCTAGTAATTGTAGCCATGGATGTCTTTCAACGCAAGGAAAGCATCTAAGCCCCCTTTAAATGCAGGTATAGAGTTTGCCATAACGACTTCCTGTGGCAATGCATTCCACATCTTAATCACTCTTACTGTAAAGAACCCTTTCCTAAATAAATGGCTAAAACGTTTTTCCTCCATGCGCATCTCATGTCCTCTAGTCCTTTGAGAAGGCCTAGGGACAAAAAGCTCATCCGCCAAGCTATTATTTGCCCTCTGATGTATTTATACATGTTAATTAGATCTCCTCTAAGGCGTCTTTTCTCTAGACTAAATAAACCCAGTTTATCTAACCTTTCTTGGTAAGCGAGACCTTCCATCCCACGTATAAATTTTGTAGCTCGTCTCTGTACCTGCTCTAAAACTGCAATATATTTTTTGTAATGTGGTGCCCAGAACTGAATTCCATATTCCAGATGTGGCCTTACTAGAGAGTTAAACAGGGGCAATATTATGCTGATTGTGGGTTGTGGATCCTTGCCTGATTTCGGGATCACGGAAATGTGTGCTTCTAGTAGCTGGGGTGATGGGACAGTCTCAGGAGAAATACCATTAAATGCTGTGACAAACGCTGGGGCTAGTAAGTGACCAAAAGATTTATAGTATTGAGCCGTCAGCCCGTCAGGCCCAGGCGCCTTGCCCGTCTTCAAGGATTTTACTGCTAGGATGAATTCGTCTTCTGAGATTGGAGTTTCTAGCTCTTCCATGTCGGATTGGGACAAGGCTAGGAGTTTACAGTAATCTAGAAGGAATTGTGTGTCTTGGTCTGGGGTGTCCGATGACTGGGGAGGGAGGTTGTACAAGGAGCTATAATACTGTTTAAATTCCTCTGCAATCTCATTAGATTTGGATATTTTCTCTTGTTTCTTATTAAGTACTGATGCAATGTGGGAATGGTTTGATTGTATACGCAACGCCCTCGCCAAATATTTTCCGCTTTTATTTCCCAGCTCGTAGAATATGCGTTTCCCCGCCATAATTTTCCTTTTAGCTTCGACATTGAGTATGTTATTTAGTGCTATCCTTGCTGATGTTAGGTCTGCAAGGGTGTGTGTGGCCAAGGATTGTTTATGTTGTCTCTCCAGGAGAAGGATGGTTGAGGATAGGTGTTTAATGCTTTCTTCCCTTTCCCTCTTCAATTTTGCCCCCAAGCGAATGAAGTGACCCCTGAGGACAGGTTTGTGTGCTTCCCATACTGTTAATTTAGATGTGTCAGACTGATTGTTTCTGTGGAAATAGTCTTTGATAACATCCGAGGTCTCAGAGAGCCTGGATTTGTCGGACAATATGTGTGGGTTTAGTCTCCAGCACCATGATTTGGCATTTCTTTCTGGCAGTTGGATGGTTATGGATACTGGCGCATGGTCTGAAAGGGATTTGATACCTATTGTCGCATCCACAACTGCAGTCAGGTCTCGCTGTGCTACTAGTAGGTAGTCTATTCTTGTATATTTGTTGTGAATAGGAGAGAAATAGGTAAAGTCCTTTTCAGTGGGGTGGAGAACCCGCCATGGGTCCATGAGTGTCAGTCTTTGTAGGTGGGATTTTATACGTTTTAATGCTCTGTATGATAGGGCGGATGAGCCGTTCGAGCAATCTAATAAGGGGTTGAGCGGCACATTGAAGTCTCCCCCAAATATCAGCATGCCTTCTGTGAATCCCAACAGTTTGGATAGTGTGGACACAAAGAAGGAGGGCTGGGATTTGTTTGGTGCATAAATAGCTGCCAGTGTAATTTTCTGTTCACCCATCTTGCCCTTCACAAAGAGAAATCTACCCTCTATATCACGCTCAATTTCAGTAATTTCAAGGGGAATCGATTTATGTATAAAAATCGATACTCCCTTCGTTTTGGTTGTAGGTGACGTGGCATGAAAAGCTGATGGGAAGTTAGAGTCAAATTTGTTTGGGACATGGAGCGTTCTGAGGTGGGTCTCCTGGAGAAAGGCAATTTGAGTTTTTTCCCTTCGCAAGAAATCAAAAACCTTGGACCTTTTTTCAGGTGTACTAATACCATTCACATTCAAGGAGGTCACCTTCCACCTTTTCGGGTAGGAATACAGGTTAGACATGGTTACAGTACAGTTCACAGCTGGAATTAGTAGGCAAGATAGGGTTGCCTTTGTACCTGGTCCAGCAACCGGTTGCCAATCACTGAGGAAGAAGAAAGAAGAGAAAAAGAAAGGAGATTAATGTCTGGCGCAGGTCAAGCCAGATCCAGATGCTGCGGGAGTCTATCCTAAAAACAGTACCACGTGAATGCGACAAGGAGGGTCGCATTCACCAACTATGTGTGGTCAACAAGTTCAGTGAAATATATCTCACTGTTGTGGGGTATTGAGGATTTCACAGAGATAGATGTATGCGAATAAAAAAAACACACCGGGGTTTGTTTTCCCTCTGGGGTTAACCGTCTAATACACTATAAGCAACCCGTTATTGCCACCACCTATACCTTAACTTATAATACCCCCTGCCCCATATATACCTTATTAAACTTTTAAATGATAAAGAGAACCCTTAACGTTTGATGTGTACCCCCCCCCCCCCCCCCCAGTCCATCCCGGCCTGTACCTTATAGACTAAAGTCTTACTCATTTATGATCTCCTTAGTGTAAAGGGCATTAAGCATACTCATTACTCAATTACGTGTCAATGTTCATAATACCTCTAACGAACTATCACCGATCTATTAACTAGGTTACAGCTGAATGGGTTGATCAAAACACTAAAGATAAACATATCAACAGGACTGTTATTTTCCCCCCTAGAGTTCGTGTAAGAAGGGAATATATATATGTATTCATCACGTAATAATAGCTGCGTTGCTCACATCCTATAATTAGAGTGCTAGCAAGTGAGGACATCAGGAAACAACCCAATCTAGGCGGATAAACTGTATTGCAAAGTTCAGCCACACTCGCCGTCAGAGGCATCAGAATTATACTCAGGAGTTACCAGATCTTTCTGGGAAGCAGGGCTCTTGTGAGGAGATCGGAGGCGATAATTTTCAGTGTCAGGCAGATCTTTCAGTGCCTTTCGACTACCCGGAGGCTTAAAATGTTGTCCAAAAGGCGGGTCCTCCCAGTTCTGTAAATCAATCGTTGGTAGGTCCAAATCCCAACAAAAACCAGATAGTCCTGCAGCATCACGTAATACATACATTTTCCCCCCGTGCAGTACTGATAGCGCGAACGGAAAACGCCATCTGTAGTTCAGACCTTTATTTCTCAAAGCTTGAAGCAGGGGTTTTAAGGCTCTGCGCTTGGTAAGTGTAATAATGGATAGGTCCTGGTACAGTTGCACAGGCTGCTCACTGAATAAAATTGCGTCTAGTAATCTTGCGGCACGCATTATGTCCTCCTTCAGCTGAAATGAGGCTAAGCAACAGATTATGTCTCTGGGTTGGTTGGGGTCTGCTGTGCGTGGTTTCAGCGCTCTATGAGCTCTCACAAAATCTATCGGGGAGTCTTTAGGTTTGTTAAGCAAGTCATTGAAAACTGCTGCTAAGGCCTGTGTAATCTGGTCTTGTGGTACAGATTCTGGCATACCTTTGAGTCGGATATTGCACCGTCTTCCTCGGTTGTCTAGGTCCTCTAGATGGTTGGAGTGGTCTAGAAGCCGTGCGGAATGTCTCTCCGAGGTACACTTAAAGTGGACCCAAATTAAAAATACAAGAGTTCAGAAATAAAATCAATTTTCTAAAGTATAATAATAAATAGCAGCCTTTTTTCAGCTGCATGATGACAAATATAAAATATTTTACATTTATTGGAGGAACCCCTCCCTTCCTTTCAAATTGCCGGGATTTTTCCGGCAAACTGGTGGAGTAGAAGGTGTCCGGCAATGGAGGAATTGCTAATGGCTGCCCCCAGTATAATCCTAGTTATGAAAAGAGAAGGGTGAAAAGCATGCACTGAAATGCTCATAGGTTTGAAGGAGTGTTTATTTATCTTTGTATGTGTTAGAGTGGTGCAACTAAATACTTTTAATTAAATAAATGTTTGGTTTGGGTCCCCTTTAAGTTTGGAGAGCTGTGTGGTCTTCTGAGCATCCGCTGATTCGAGCGCGCTCAGCCTCGTGTTGAAGGCCGCCATGTCATTACGGACTTCCGCTATGGCGGAGTGGAAGGATAGTTTGATATCTTCCGCCATAGCTCTGAGGTCTGCTAGTGTCGAGGGTTTGTCCGCCTGTGAGCCGGGTGTCTGCGAGACTGAGGCTGTGGGTGATCTGGGCCGAGGCGCCTCTTTTGTCTGCGCCATCTTGGCTGTTTGAGCTGAGCTGTGCAGCGCTCTGAAGATCTCCGGGACGGTTTTCCCTGCTGTGGTCTGCGGGGGCTTGGGGTTCTCTGTTGTGCCTTGGGCTTTGCGGGAACTCCTCATAGCCGTTATGGGGCAACGGGTGTACTGCTATCTGGAGCTTCTGGTGGATCAGGCACGGGAGCTCTAAGTTCAGGCAGCCATCTTCATCGGCGTCAAGCCACGCCCCCGGGAACCCTTAACTTAAGGTTGGTAATAGAAAGCCAGACTAGAGCACCAATTTGAAAATTAGGAGTAGCAGACCTCTTTTTATCTGCTTAAACCTTCGCTCTGGACTGTGCTTGATTCAGATTAGTTTGTAATTTCTTGAAATTCTCTGTAAGATAGGCTAACCGTTGTTGAACCTTTGGAACCATTGGTGCTCGGATTTCCCGATCCACGAATCCGGCAACCACGGTCGTTGCCCAAAAAAATCCGCATTCGGCGTTATTGGATCCGGATTTCGATACGCGTCCACGGAACGACACGGATTTTCGGTCGCGAATGACGTGATCACGGCCGGATCCGGATTTTCTTTTAACGTTAATAGCAAAGCCCCCATACATGCAACAATCCCCCAAATTGCATGGATTATCAAGGTGATAAGGGGCTACAAATTTAACATAAAACATTCAAAAAAAATATATTTTTTGTTGTTGAGAAAATGGATTTTAAAGTGAAATCAACACTTGAAATGGGGCTATTAATTGGTAATAAGTGGTTTTAAACAGGGAAATACACGTTAAGCAATCACAGAGGAGAAGGTGAGTTCCAATGGCACTTGGCGGTGATGGTACCACTGGAGGAGGATGAGTGGCTGACTGACACCATAAAGGCCCAGAGAGGTTTTTGTAATTTGTTGGGGTTTTTTTTTTTGCAGCGATTAGCAATGACATAACAGCAGAGTTGTCAGTGGACCTGGGCAGTGTGAACGCAGACTTTTGTAGGGACTGAGTCAGGAGGACAAAGCGGCCATTCAGTTCAGCAGCACAGAAGGACCATGGCAACTCACTGGTAGTAGCACAGTGTAATAGTGCTGCCCAAAAAATTGCACGCGCCAGTGGACCCGGGCAGTGGGAACGCAGAGTGTAGTAGCGACTGAGTCAGGAGGGCAAAGCAGACGGTCAGTTCGGCAGCACAGAAGGACCATGGCAACTTACTGGTAGTACCACAGTGTAATAGTGGCAATGTCAGGCACCTGTTGCTGGGTTGGCAGAATAGTTACAGTGGGGGTGGAAGGCTGGGGGAATGCTTCCAGTAGTCTGCGCACAAGGGCCTCCTGCAACTCCCTTGTGCGTTGCTCGGTGGTGGATGGCATCATCATGAACTCTCCCAGCTTCCCCTTCAGACGTGGGTCCAGCATCAAGGTGATCCAGATGTCCTCCCTTGAACGCATCTGGATCACCCAGGGGTCCCTGCAAAGGCAGCGCAACATGTGCACACCCATGGGAAACAAGTGGGCCTTGGCAGCAAGATCTTCATCGTCCTCGTCGTCCCATATCACATGCCTGCCCTCTTCCTGTGCTGTGTCGTCCTCCCCAAGCTGCCATCCCCGTACAACGCCTGTGGCGCTCTGCTCCTCCTCCTCACCATTCAGGTTAGGGACCTCCAACTCCTCCACCTCCTCCACTACCCGTGAGCCCTCCTGTGCTGCCATCTGGTCCTTTTCCAGCTGCCTCAGGGCTTCCTCCCCATGATCAATTAAATTGCACATTGCGTGCTCCAGCAGGCAAACCATGGCCACCCACTGACACACGGAGGCCCGCTCCTCGCTGACCATCTTGCTTGCCTCCAGGAAGGAACTCAGCACCAGGCATACTTGCTGCATCAGTGTCCACTCAGGGGCGTTTCTAGGGTCCGGGGAGATCGGGGGCACCTGTGGGCACCAGGCGGGGAGGTATGCTGCAAAAATGGGCGTGGCCATGAGGTGAGTGGGCGTGGTCATGGGTGGGGCCAAATGTACATGAATTTAGCAGCGGTGTAAGCTACAGATAACGGGCCTGCCCATCGAAATATTGGATGGAGCCCCCTGTCCTTTAGATAATTTACAATCAGTATAGGCATAGATCAAAGATGTATACGCACATACAATTTTGATTGGTCAATCACTGACCCCCAATTTTACCACCCCCGTGCAGTAAGTGGGCCAACAGACAATGAATTTTATGAACAGAGCTAAAATTGGCTAATCAAAATTGTATGTGTGTACCAGGCTTTACAGCTAATACTGTACATACTGAAAGTAGCAGGGATCAGCATACAATATAGCTGGTTTACAATCAGTAAAGGCACAGAGTAACACCTTACACTGTACACACTGGAGGTAAATCAGCACTAGAGAACAGCGTATACTGTACATACTGTAGGCAGCAGAATTCAGCACACTGCAGCTAGCGTGCCAAAAATATGAGGATCACGTTGTGCGGCGTGCTTATCGTGTCGCACCGAAAAATGGGTGGGCCATGGACCAGAATATAGGTGTGGTAATGGGTGGAGACAAATTTACATGAACCTAGCAATGGTGGGACATTAGATTATGACAGTGGTGGCGAACCTTTTGGAGGCCGAGTGCCCAAACTTCAACCCAAATGTCACTTATCTATTGCAAAGTGGCAACAGCAATTTAAACTAAATACTGTACAAACGTTTTAACTCATACATGAACATTATGGAAAATCCAACTTGAAAATAAACTGTGAAGATAAACAATTTCATCCATCCTACTCCTGAAAAATGTATTCAATTTTTTTAGAACCTCCCAGTTTTATTTTCTGTTTTAAAAAGCTAAAAAAGTAGGTTTAATGCTATTGTCTCATATGATAAGGATTCAGCTTTTCCCATAGTCTCGCAGTTAGCAATCATGTGACCCCCAACAAGACAAATTCAGCAATCATGAGGCCCCCAACAAATCATGAGGCCCCCAACAAGACAAATTCAGCAATCATGAGGCCCCCAACAAGACAAATTCAGCAATCATGAGGCCCCCAACAAGACAAATTCAGCAATCTTGAGGCCCCCAACAAATCATAAGGCTCCCAACAAGACAAATACAGCAGTCATGAGGCACATAAATAGACAGCATTTCACATAAATAGGCAGAATGCCCCCTTAATATGGTAGCCCCCCAAGTTAGGTAGTGAGTGACAGGGACCCCCAGGTTAGCTAGTGAGTGACAGGCACCTCCAGTTAGGTAGTGAGTGACAGGGACCCCGATAGCGAGTGACAGGGAGCCCCTTTAGGTAGTGAGTGAGTGCCAGGGAGCCCCTTTAGGAAGTGAGTGACAGGAAGCCCCTTTAGGAAGTGGGTGACAGGGAGCCCCTTTGGGGAGTGAGTGAGTGACAGGGAGCCCCTTTAGGAAGTGAGTGAGTGACAGGGAGCCCCTTTAGGAAGTGAGTGAGTGCCAGGGAGCCCCTTTAGGTAGTGAGTGAGTGCCAGGGAGCCCCTTTAGGCAGTGAGTGAGTGACAGGGAGCCCCTTTAGGAAGTGAGTGAGTGACAGGGAGCCCCTTTAGGAAGTGAGTGAGTGCCAGGGAGCCCCTTTAGGCAGTGAGTGAGTGCCAGGGAGCCCCTTTAGGAAGTGAGTGACAGGAAGCCCCTTTAGGAAGTGGGTGACAGGGAGCCCCTTTGGGGAGTGAGTGAGTGACAGGGAGCCCCTTTAGGAAGTGAGTGAGTGACAGGGAGCCCCTTTAGGAAGTGAGTGAGTGCCAGAGAGCCCCTTTAGGTAGTGAGTGAGTGCCAGGGAGCCCCTTTAGGCAGTGAGTGAGTGACAGGGAGCCCCTTTAGGAAGTGAGTGAGTGACAGGGAGCCCCTTTAGGAAGTGAGTGAGTGCCAGGGAGCCCCTTTAGGGAGTGAGTGAGTGCCAGGGAGCCCCTTTAGGCAGTGAGTGAGTGCCAGGGAGCCCCTTTAGGGAGTGAGTGAGTGAGTGCCAGGGAGCCCCTTTAGGCAGTGAGTGAGTGCCAGGGAGCCCCTTTAGGCAGTGAGTGAGTGCCAGGGAGCCCCTTTAGGCAGTGAGTGAGTGCCAGGGAGCCCCTTTAGGGAGTGAGTGCCAGGGAGCCCCTTTAGGAAGTGAGTGAGTTGACAGGGAGGCCCCCCCTCTAGCCGCCGCCGCTCCCCCCTACCTCTCAGCAGACCTCAGGATCAGCGGCGACCCGACCAGTTGTACGAGCGGGCGCTGGACGGACCCGCTCTATATGCGGAAGTGATGTCACTTCCGCATATCAGTGCGGGCGCTGGGTCCTAGCGCCCGCACGATTGGTCGCCGGCTCGCCGCCTGATCCTGAGGTCTGAGTGACGCGGCGGCGGCGGCGGCTGGAGGGAGCCGCTGAGATCCGTGGCACCCCAGAACAGATTGGGGGCACGTGCCACCCCAAAACAGGGCTAGCGACGCCCCTGGTCCACTGACTTGCAGGATGGGGACTTGCTGTTTGCTGGGGACACTTGGGTCTAAGGGTGGCCACTAATGATCCAATCTTTTTCATCCAATCTTACCAAATCTATGTAGTAGAAGAGTAAATTGATGGAATATATTAATTGGATACTATAGGCAGTTCCCTTATATTAGATAGAAATGGTAAGATTGGATGAAAAAGATCGGATCATTAGTGGCCACCTAAAGGTTGGCCACGCACGATACAATAAAATGATCCGATTTTAGAGTAATTTGATAAATAACATCGGCTTTCCAGAGAAATCGAAAGCTTTTTTTTCATTTGAGCAAGAAATCCGATTGGATTTCCCATTTTTATTCGATAAAAGTTGATTACGAGTGCTGGATTTTTCTGATCAATTTGTATGAAAATTGAATGTTGTGTGGTAGATTGTCAGTTTATTAATATATACTCCCAAGCTACTTTCTCAGAGTTTCCAATAATTTTTATCATAATTGAGGAAAAATGTAACGTACGTGTGTGGTACATTGGTCAGATTTTTGAAATGTTACAATTCCAGCGAGTTGGCATATCTATTATTAGGAGGTGTGGCTTGCCATATTGCTGCTGTAAGGTGGACAGGAGTGCAGAGGCAGTGTCTGAGCGGCGGAAAAACTGTACCACCTCCCGGGCATCTTGCAGCTGGTCGTTCATCCCCTGGTGGGTGCGCAGGAAGCGCTGCACCACAAGATTCAGCACGTGGGCCAAGCAGGGGATTTGCTGGAGGTTTCCCTGCTGCACTGCAGCCACCAGGATGAGTAGCTGACGCCAAAAAGACCCAGACAGGTATATATATATATATATATATATATATATATATATATATATATATATATATATATTTATTTATTTTTTTTACAGCGATTGCAATGACCCGGGCAGTGTGAAGGCAGACTTTAGCAGGACAAAGCAGACGGTTAGAGCGGCAGCACAGAAGGACCATGGCAACTCTGATAGTACCACAGTTTGATAGTGCTGCCCAAAAAATGATATGCATCCGTGGACCCGGGCAGTGTGAAGGTAGACTTTAGTACCTAAACACAAGATACAACATTTGCACAGTGGGAGACATGGCAGTGCTTTCAAACAAAACTTATATCTGAATGATTTATCTGCATTGATGTGCAGAGCTCCAATAACTGGACTATATTACACAACTAGCACTCACTACAGGCAAAGGGGGGTGCTAGCTCCTAGTGTTAGCTTCAGTGATAATGTGTGCACAAATTATGACCTAATAGACTTCCCCACGGCGGTGACGTACCCCCTTGGGGAAGAACTAACACTAATCTAATAATAAAAACATAATAATCCTTGAGCGGCTTATCAAATAAATGGTATACACATTTCAGAAAACACACAGACAAAAAAGTGACAGCGCTCAAGGATGCACTTGAATTGCAAGCCTACAGAGGCAATGCAGAGCCCCTCTGGAACTAAATACATGTCTTGAATACAAAACAGATGCAAATTATGTGCTAATTCTAATCTAATTTTTTTTTTTTTTTGGGGGGGGGGGGGGCTCACACACAAAATGCTCTTGCTTTAGATACAATGGCCTGGGGATAATCCTCTCAGTGCCACAGTATAGCAATGACGTAGCTTTTCCATCATGGCCGCCGCTTTATATACAGGAGAGGAGGGCATAGCCTCCCCTCCTATGATTGGTTGCTAGGGCCTGGCTGGGAGCCTCTGATTGGCGCCAGGTAAGTCACTTCCGCCTACTTCCGCTATTCACGACCTAACCACGACTTTTACGAGCGTGAATGCGATCGAATTTACGCATTCACGGTCTGCCGAGCCGGATTTTAGTGAATGAAAATTGGTCCACGGCGACAAATAGCCATGGCAGATAGCTTAAAAATGGTCGTGAAATTACGGCAACTCGTGATCACGACCTGTCGGTGAGCACCACTGTTTGGAACTGTAGACTCAGACCTTAGAGTGGGTAGTAATGCTGGATGAAAGGCATAATTAGCGTACAATGTAGTTTGAATAGTGGAGGTATGAACACAGTTGTTATAGGCAAATTCAGCAGTGGCAAGCAGAGAGGACCAATCTTCTTGGGAAGCAGAAGAAAAACAATGCAGATATTGTTCAAGCGTCTGGTTTGTTCTTTCAGTTTGACCATTAGATTGCGGGTGATAACCAGAGGATAAAGAGAGAGTGATATGGAGTTGGTTGCAAAGTTCCTTCCAAAATCTTGAGGTAAACTGAACCCCCCCCCCGGCATAATTTATTGGCTGGAGAGCAAACAGCAGTTGACAAGAACCTTTGAAAGTCCTGAATAGAGATGGGCCGAACGGTTCGCCGGCGAACGGTTCCATGCGAACTTCGGGTGGTTCGCCTTCGCCGGCGAACTTTCCCGGAAGTTCGATTCACCCCATAATGCTCTATGAGGGTCAACTTTGACCCTCTGCATCACAGTCAGCAGGCGCATTGTAGCCAATCCGGCTATACTAAGCCCTGGAGCCCCACCCCCCCTTCTTTAAGGCAGGCTCCGGTGGCCATTAGCCTCACTCGTGTGCCTGCTAGAGACAGAATAGGGACAGCTGCTGCAGACTTGTTCTCCTAGGGACAGATTAGTCAGGCTCTTGCCTTCTTAGCTTGCTTAGCTGAATCTTATTGCTATAATAGCGCCCCAGAAAAGCTCTTTTCAGAGCTCATCCTGCTCGTGTGATCAATTTTTTTTTTCTGTGTTTGAAACTGACACTTGTGTTTTTTAGACAGCATTGCTAATTCATACTGTGTGTCCCACTGCCAGTAGCAGCACATTCAGTGACTACCTGTGTGTGTGAGACACTTGTGTTTTTTAGACAGCATTGCTAATTCATACTGTGTGTCCCACTGCCAGCAGCAGCAGCACATTCAGTGACTACTACCTGTGTGTGGGAGACACTTGTGTAGATAGGGCCCGTAGCTGTAGCCCAGCGGAATGCGGAAGGCCCGGGCATGATGGGGTAGCCGTCTCCCCGGTAGTGCAGGGGTTAGCGTGGGTTGGTGGGCGGTGCAGGCTAGGAGGCAGCACTTGGAGGAGGAGGGGGCGGGTGTTTGGAGGAGAGGGGAGTGATAGTTTTCCCGGGCAAGGCGGCGGAAGTAAGGGGGCGGGCACTTCCGGTTCGAGCAGCGATGGAAGAAGCTGCTTGCCGGACGCCCGCTGCTCCCGTGGACATGGAGGGACTTGGAGCTATTGGTTGCCCAGATCCGGGCAGAGGCGGAATCGAGGGGCCCCTCATGGGTCACCGTTCAACTGGCGGCCATGGGAGCGGGCACTTCAGCGGAGGCTGCGGCAGACAGCGCGCCAGTGGCGGCGGCGGAGCCCAGCGCTCCCCCAGCGGAAGCAGGCGAGCAGGCAGGTGAGCGGAGAGAAGAGGAGAGGAGACAGTCCAGGCCTCCAGAGAGGCTAAGCCCAGACCCCCATGCCGGAGCGCGGCGTCGCTCAGGGAGCCCCATCCGGGACCCTCCACCCCCCCCCAGCAAAGCGGACTCAAAAAACCCGGGGGTCCGGCGGGAGGAATCCCAGCCAACGCCGTGATTCGCCAGGAGCAGGGCCATCCAGCGTGGCCAGCTCCTCCCACCAGCAGGCAGCCAGAGAGGATGCGGCCATTAGTCCCCGCGCGGCGCGGCAGACTAAGCGGGCCCAGCACAAGGATTCCCACCACACGGGTGCCGCCCTCTCTCCCGCGGCGGCAGCCCACAGGACTCAGGGCGGGAATAGGAGCTCCGCGAGCAGAGGCAAGTCGGGGGGATCTGCCAAGAAGAAGCGCAAGTCAGACGGTGGCACGCAGCAGACACGGCAAGACCAGCACAGCAGGAGCCTAGCACATGGGGGTGGCTCTGCTTCCGAAGTCGACTCTGCAGCAGAGGATGATTACAGCGCAGCGGGTGGATCCGGCATGACGGCTGGCAGGGACTTGCGTCCGGAGCAGCCAGGTGAGGACAATTTAGCCGCAGTAAATGCCTTAGCCACGTTATTGTTGGGGATTTGTGGGGGACGTCAAGGGGGGGCTGGGGGCTTGTCAGTAGAGGCAGGGTCGCAGCCAGGGCAGGCGCAGCCTTCACCTTCAGCGGCGCTAGTCGTGCCGCCAATCGGGTCACCCTTGTCACCGGTGGGAGCTTGGGCGCCCGCACCCCCAGTAGTAGCGTCACACGCGGGTTTAGTACCTTTGAGTGCCCCCTTACCCCAGGCAGCAGGTGCGGTCACGCAGGGGGTGGTTCAGGTGGCACAACCTGTTGTGCCGGGCTTGTATAGTGTTCAGTCCGAAGTGGCGGTGCAGACAGAGGGTGCGGGGTGCGATTCTACTTTATCTAGCGGGGCGGGCCAGGTGCGCTTAGCAGACGCATCGCACGTGGAGCTTTATGTTTGTTTTAACGGCCTTCTTGGTTCCCACCTGAAGCAAGAGGTGAAGGAACGAATCTGGAAGGGCGAATATATCGAGATATTTTCGCTCCTTCAGCTGGAAAAATTTAATTTAGATAAGGGCAAGCCGGATGAGAAAAAGAGGGAGGAGGAAAGGCGTTATAGATTGATTCCCCGCACATTCCAGAACTGGTTTCAGGCCTTTTCAATCATGGCTAGCGTGATTGGGGAAAAACAGCCCGAGCATTGCTCGGCGCTGTTTGGTTACATGGACTCTATCGGGGAGGCTCATCGGTCGTACGGCGGGAATGCTTGGCTGCGGTATGACGAGCAGTTCAGGCAGGAGAAGGCGGTAAGGCCTGTGATCCGCTGGGATCACAAGGATATTACCTTGTGGATGCGGCTGATGATCCCGGCCAGAACCACTCAGTCCTTTCCTGCGGTTGCCGGCGGGTCGGCCCCTGCTGGCCAGCTGGCCACCCGGGGAAAGGGCATCTGCTGGCAGTACAACGACGGATCCTGTCGTTTCGGTCAGTCCTGCCGCTTTAAGCACGAGTGCTCCAATTGCGGAGGCTCACATGCGGCTTCCAGGTGCTACAAGCAGCGAAGGGCAAAGTCTGGGGATTCTACACGTAAGAGGGACGACGCCGGTGAAGGGGGTAGAGATGGCGCGCTTCCTAAACAGGTATCCGGAGCGGGAGGTGGCCGAATTTTTGAGGGCAGGTTTCAAGGAGGGTTTCCGGATCCCAAGCAGTTGTTTGTGGCGGTCGGAGCCCCCCTTTCGGAATTTGAAGTCTGCCTATGAGTTCCCAGGGGTCGTGGATAAGAAGATTGCGAAGGAAGTGGCGGCGGGTCGTTTGGGGGGTCCGTTCACTTCTCGGCCCTTAGCTGATTTAATTGTGTCCCCGTTAGGCGTGGTTCCTAAAAAAGAACCGGGGTCTTTTTGACTAATACATCATTTGTCGTTTCCTCGGGGTTCGTCGGTTAACGATGGTTTGTTAGGCGATGATACGTCAGTGGTGTACACTTCATTCGACGCGGCTCTATGCTGGGTCAGGCGCTTGGGGCAGGGGGCGTGGTTAGCAAAAACCGATATCGAATCGGCTTTTCGACTGCTGCCCGTTCATCCTTCCAGTTTTCGTTTGTTGGGTTGTTTTTGGAAAGGTATTTTGTGGACCGGTGCCTACCCATGGGGTGCTCCATTTCTTGCGCGTATTTTGAGCGTTTTAGCACGTTTTTGGAGTGGGTCGTAAAGGATATGTCGAGCGTGTCATCGATTATCCATTATCTCGACGATTTTTTGTTTATGGGAGCAGCAGGTTCCCCTGATTGTGCATATGCGTTGGCCAACATGCGGCACGTCTGCGAACGCTTCGGGGTCCCACTTGCGGAGGAAAAGACGGAGGGCCCGGCCACGTCGTTAAAATTCTTAGGCATTACCATAGACACCGTTGCTATGGAATGTAGTTTGCCGACTGACAAGGTGGAGAACCTAAGGGATACCATTTCGGCCGCGATCCGTAACAAGAAAATGACTTTGAGGGAGATTCAGTCTATGCTAGGTAAGTTAAATTTCGCCTGCAGAATAATGCCCATGGGGCGGATCTTCTGCAGGCGTCTGGCTATGGCAACTGCAGGGGTATCAGCGCCACACCACCGCATTCGGTTAACGGCGGATCTCAAGGTGGACCTGCAGGTGTGGTTGATTTTCTTGGCAGACTTCAATTGTAAGTCTCTGTGGATGCAGGAAACGGTGAGTAACTCAGAGTTAGAGCTGTTCACAGATGCGTCGGGCGCCCATGGTTTTGGTGCCTTTTTCGCGGGCCGATGGTGTGCAGTTCCTTGGGACGGGTCCTGGGTGGAGGCGGGTTATACTTCCAATCTGGTGTTGTTGGAGCTTTTACCCATAGTGGTGGCGGTTCAGATTTGGGGACAGCAGCTGGCCAATAGGCGAGTCAAGATCAACTGCGACAACATGGGGGTGGTCTTGGCGATCAACAGGTGTTCGGCATCCTCTCCCCCGGTGATAAGTCTGATGCGGCAATTGGTCTTGGACTGCTTGCGTTTTAATATTTGTTTGCGGTACATCTGCCAGGGGTTGATAACGTTGTCGCTGATGCACTTTCTCGATTTCAGTGGGACAGATTCCGGGCGGCGGTTCCCACGGCGGAAGAACGTGGGGTTCCTTGCCCGTCCACGGCATGGAGGATTCCTTTCGAGCGGTATCCTTCATGATTGGGAGATCCTTGTCTGAGTCGTCGGCAGCAGCATACACGTTGGTATGGAACGAGTGGGATGCTTTGCTGATACAAGTGGGCGGCTGTGCTTCAGACGAGCAGCGGCTGGCTTTGCTACTATATTTCCTGGGTACTAATTTCGTGGAAGGCATTTCGGCGTCGGCAGTGCTCAAAAAACTATCGGCTCTGGCCTTTTGGTTTAAAGTTAGGGGGTTCTTGGACGTTACTAAAGATTTTCGGGTGAGACAGGCGCTAAAAGGGTACCGGGCGGGAGCAATTCGCAGGGAAGCTAGACGCCCGGTGACGTTTGAATTGCTGGGTAGGCTGGCGGAGTCGCTGCCAGGCATGTGTTCTTCAAGCTATGAGTGCGGACTTTTTCGGACCGCATTCATACTAGCCTTTTTTGGGGCATTTAGAATTGGGGAATTAGTGAGTAGGAATAAGTCAGGAGTGGGAGGCATCCTTGCGGAACATGTCACCGTCCTCGCTGATTCGGTGGTCATTTATTTACCGCGCTCAAAGACCGACCAACGGGGCAGGGGCCGGTCCATTACTCTTTTCCAGATCGGTGGACCGCTATGCCCTCTTTTAAACGTGCAGAGCTTGATGTTGAAAGGAGAGAAACCGAGAGCCCAATATGGTGCAGTATGTTATGATTCAACGGAAATGAAATGTGACAAGTAAGTATTATACTCACAAAAATGGGTTACCGCTCAGGCAACCACTGTATAGGCAGGTGGGGAGGACAAACCTGTCCCCACTCAGGATTAAGAAGTCGCTCTCTGAAGAAAGAAAGAGGGTATGTCACCCTTCCACCCAGGGTGGGAATCTTGACTGAACGATGTACAGAGGCGCCAGAAGAATAAAAGATATCTAAAAAGTTTAAAACATTCGGGTGGCGGCGGTGGACCGGCCACTCAAAAATGGACTTGATGCGTCAATTAAGGAACATAAAATTTATTCACATACTCCAAAAACAGTATCGCAACGCGTTTCACGGGCACAATCCCGCTTCATCAGGCATTCAAAAGTAGGAGTATAACACTTGAACAGGTCCAGTATACGTTTGGCACCTCTGTGTTCACACAGAGGTGCCAAACGTATACTGGACCTGTTCAAGTGTTATACTCCTACTTTTGAATGCCTGATGAAGCGGGATTGTGCCCGTGAAACGCGTTGCGATACTGTTTTTGGAGTATGTGAATAAATTTTATGTTCCTTAATTGACGCATCAAGTCCATTTTTGAGTGGCCGGTCCACCGCCGCCACCCGAATGTTTTAAACTTTTTAGATATCTTTTATTCTTCTGGCGCCTCTGTACATCGTTCAGAGCTTGATGTTGGTTCGCCCTGCACAATCGCTAGTGTTTCTGGTCCATGCTAATGGCACAGCTATGTCCCGTTTTCAGTTCGTCGCGATATTTAGAAAATGCTTGGCCCAGCTCGGCCTCCCTTTCCTAGAGTTTGCCTCCCACTCTTTTCGCATTGGGGCAGCCACTGAAGCGTCACGGTGGGGTTTGAGCGAGGGGGTCATAAAGCAGATTGGGCGCTGGGAGTCAGCCCGGTACAGGACGTATATTAGACCCCATTTAGTCTAGGGTGGGGGCTTCTTTTTTTGCCTTGGAGGATTGGGCAAAATGCTGTCAGTTTTGTTTCTTTCGTTGCAGGTCCGCAGGTTGTGGTCTGGATCGTAGGGCACTCCTACGTCAGCAGGGGGGCAAGAAGGGCCAATGTTAGGCCTGAGGGCCGGCAGCTCGGCTTTCCCAGGGATCAGGTATGTATCCGGTGGATAGGTTTCCCTGGTATGGTGTGGCCCAGCCTTTTGCCGGAGCTGCATAAGTTAGCACGTATAGACAGGGCCCCAGATATCCTTGTATTGCATGTGGGGGGGAACGATCTGGCCGCTAGGTCCACCAGGGTGGTCATAAAGGAGGTCAAGTTTGACTTCTTGAGGATCCGGTCCCGGTTTCCAGAGACCATTGTGGTGTGGTCAGACATTGTGGCACGGGGTTACTGGAGGTTAGCTAATTCTGTTCTAAAAGTTAACAAGGCTAGAATTAAATTAAACAAGGAGGTTGCGAGGTTCTTCATTAGGAACGGAGGGTTGGCCATACGGCATTTCGAATTGGAGGAGGAGATTGGACTGTTCCTAAAGAAAGACGGGGTGCATCTTAATGACATTGGGATGGACTTATGGGCCCTGGGCATCGAAGATGGGATTCAGCGAGCTCTGAGGTTGGGGGCCTCAAGGGCATAAGGGGTCACGCCCTTGTCGTGGTGGAGGGGTAAAAAGGGGCTCCGGAGGTTAGTGCCTTGGGAAGGAGATTTGTCCTGGGACGAATCCGCTGTTTTGAAAGAGGGAATCAAGAGAGAGACGACTTTGGGGCATGCAGCTGTCCCCGAGCCGAGCTACGCGGCTGGGGGCCGGTACAAGGCTGCATGTCACATGGAGTACGAATTTCGGTGCCTCCGGACCCTTTTACCCCAGTTCTTGATGGAGATCGTTTTGTTACGTTGTGGTTTCTATTTTGTTTGGAACATTGTTAATTGGCTGAATAAAGAAGGGGCTGCTATGGCCTTAAATTAATCCAATGCCAGGTAGTCCGTGTCTATTATTTTAAGAGGTGTTAAGTTGAGGGGGGAATGTTGGGTTTTTGGGGTAAGGGGAAATAGGCTCTACCATTATCAAGATAGGGCACGTAGCTGTAGCCCAGCGGAATGCGGAAGGCCCGGGCATGATGGGGTAGCAGTCTCCCCGGTAGTGCAGGGGTTAGCGTGGGTTGGTGGGCGGTGCAGGCTAGGAGGCAGCACTTGGAGGAGGAGGGGGCGGGTGTTTGGTGGAGAGGGGAGTGATAGTTTTCCCGGGCAAGGCGGCGGAAGTAAGGGGGCGGGCACTTCCGGTTCGAGCAGCGATGGAAGAAGCTCCCTCCCTCCCTCCCTTTATGTTTTCCGTGTGTATCTTGTCCATGTTTGTCATTGCAGCCGGAGGGGTAAAAAGGGGCTCCGGAGGTTAGTGCCTTGGGAAGGAGATTTGTCCTGGGACGAATCCGCTGTTTTGAAAGAGGGAATCAAGAGAGAGATGACTTTGGGGCATGCAGCTGTCCCCGAGCCGAGCTACGCGGCTGGGGGCCGGTACAAGGCTGCATGTCACATGGAGTACGAATTTCGGTGCCTCCGGACCCTTTTACCCCAGTTCTTGATGGAGATCGTTTTGTTACGTTGTGGTTTCTATTTTGTTTGGAACATTGTTAATTGGCTGAATAAAGAAGGGGCTGCTATGGCCTTAAATTAATCCAATGCCAGGTAGTCCGTGTCTATTATTTTAAGAGGTGTTAAGTTGAGGGGGGAATGTTGGGTTTTTGGGGTAAGGGGAAATAGGCTCTACCATTATCATGCTTAGACAGCATTGCTAATTCATAATGTGTGTGTCCCACTGCCAGCAGCCCACCAGCATTCAGCAGCACATTCAGTGACACCTGTGTGTGTGACAGGGAGCTGCACATTGTACTACCTACCCAGTACTGCATTTACCTACTACTAGTACCTGCTGTGTTTAGTTAACCCACCTCATCACTGCATACACCTACGTTTGTGTTGAGTGAACCCACCTCGCTGCACATAACTACCTTTGGTGTTGAGTGAACTTGCCTCACTGCATATAACTACCTTTTAAGTTGAGTGAACTCACCTCACTGCATATCTACCTTTTCTGTTGAGTGAACTCACCTCACTGCATATAACTACGTTTGTGTTGAGTGAACTCAGCTGACCGCATCTAACTACCTGTTGTGTTCAGTGAACTCACCTCACTGCATATATAACTACCTTTGGGTTGATTGAACTCACCTCACTGCACATAGCTACCTGTTGTGTTCAGTGAACTCACCTCACTGCATATATAACTACATTTGGGTTGAGTGAACTCACCTCACTTCACATAGCTACCTGTTGTGTTCAGTGAACTCACCTCACTGCATATATAACTACCTTTGGGTTGAGTGAACTCACCTCACTGCATATCTACCTTTTCTGTTGAGTGAACTCACCTCACTGCATATAACTACGTTTGTGTTGAGTGAACTCAGCTGACTGCATCTAACTACCTGTTGTGTTCAGTGAACTCACCCCACTGCATATTTAACCACTTTCCCCACTGCTACAGTATATCTACGTCAGCTGTGGCACCCTCCAAGCCACAGCGACGTAGATATACTGACCTTCTTGCAGCCCTGCTGTGCACGGTCGGGTGCGCTGCAGAGTGCACCCTCCGGCACTGTCAGCTGCATTACTAATTGGTGGAACGGAACATGTTCCCTTTTGGCCAATTAGTCCACCCCCCTCCCATGAACGATCGCTGCAGTAGTGAACTGCAGCGATCCTTCATCTGTCCCTCTCGGCGCAGAAATAGTTAATAAAAATGCACAAGCAAGCAGCCACACTCACCTACCTCGGTCCTGCGACGATCCTGAAGCCTGATCCTCCGATCACCGCTCTGAAGTCAGCCGCATATTGCCGGAAACCCGGGTCCCGGCTTGATGACGTCATCAAGCCGGGACCCGGGTCGGCAATATGCGGCTGGCTGCAGAGCGGTGATCGGAGGATCGGGCTTCAGGATCGTCGCAGGACCGAGGTAGGTGAGTGTGGCTGCTTGCTTGTGCATTTTTATTAACTATTTCTGCATGGAGGGGGCTGCCTGGTGGTGGGGGGGGGGGGGATCTGGCTATGGATTCTTGGGGGGAGGGGGGGATATGCAAAGGGGGGTATACAAAGTTACTGGGGGACATCTTATTAACAAAGGGGAGGGGGGTTACAAATTTTGCACATCTGGGCACCTGGGGGGGGGGCCCATAACGTAATAATGGGGGCACATTTGGCTATAATGGGGGGCAGCACTAATCCTGGGGGTACATCTGGCTATAATGGGGTAATCCTGATCCCGGGGAAACATCTGGCTATAAAGAAGGGCACTATTCCTGGGGGTGCATCTGTCAATCTATTCTAGGGGTGGCAAACACAGGGGACTCATCTGGCTATGCTGGGGGGGCTGATATTAGGGGCACATCTGGCTGTACGGGGGGGTGATACTGGGGACACATCTGGATATCTATACTGGGGCGACTTTAACTGGTGGCACCGTTTTTATGTCAATCGCAATTTTTATTTTTAAACAGAAATTGATCAAAATTGAGAAATAATGAATTTTTTTATTTTCCCCCCCTTTTTCCCATTAAAATGCATAGAGGGGAACATTTTATTTGGGACCAAATACCCCCCAATGAAAGCTTAGTTTGTCTTGAAAAAAACGATATATAGATCATTTAAGTGGCACGAGTACAGGTGAAGTTATTGGTGATTAAACAGGGACACCGCTAAAGCGTAAGAACTGCTCTGGTCAATAAGGGGAAAACAAGGTCTGGATGCGAAGTGGATAACTACCTTCGGGTTGAGTGAACTCACCTCACTGCACATAACTACCTGTTGTGTTCAGTGAACTCACCTCACTGCATATATACAGTGGTGTAAAAAACTATTTGCCCCCTTCCTGATTTCTTATTCTTTTGCATGTTTGTCACACTTAAATGTTTCTGCTCATCAAAAACCATTAACTATTAGTCAAAGATAACATAATTGAATACAAAATGCAGTTTTAAATGATGGTTTTTATTATTTAGTGAGAAAAAATTAAATGATGGTTTTTATTATTTAGTGAGAAAAAAACTCAAAACCTACATGGCCCTGTGTGAAAAAGAAATTGCCCCCTGAACCTAATAACTGGTTGGGCCACCCTTAGCAGCAATAACTGCAATCAAGTGTTTGCGATAACTTGCAACAAGTCTTTTACAGCGCTCTGGAGGAATTTTGGTCCACTCATCTTTGCAGAATTGTTGTAATTCAGCTTTATTTGAGGGTTTTCTAGCATGAACCGCCTTTTTAAGGTCATGCCACAACATCTCAATAGGATTCAGGTCAGGACTTTGACTAGGCCACTCCAAAGTCTTCATTTTGTTTTTCTTCAGCCATTCAGAGGTGGATTTGCTGGTGTGTTTTGGGTCATTGTTCTGCTGGAGCACCCAAGATCGCTTCAGCTTGAGTTGACGAACAGATGGCCGGACATTCTCCTTCAGGATTTTTTGGTAGACAGTAGAATTCATGGTTCCATCTATTACAGCAAGCCTTCCAGGTCCTGAAGCAGCAAAATAACCCCAGACAATCAAGACAAGACAAGACAAGACAAATAACATTTATATTGCGCTTTTCTCCTTGCGGACTCAAAGCGCCAGAGCAGAGCAGCAGCCACTAGGGCGCGCTCTATTGGCAGTAGCAGTGTAAGGGAGACTTGCCAAAGGTCTCCTACTGAATTAGTGCTGGCTTACTGAACAGGCAGAGCCGAGATTCGAACCCTGGTCTCCTGTGTCAGAGGCAGAGCCCTTAACCATTACACCTTCAGCCAACTGCCACACTACCACCACCATACTTTACTGTTGGTATGATGTTCTTTTGCTGAAATGCTGTGTTACTTCTACGCCAGATGTAACGGGACACGCACCTTCCAAAAAGTTCAACTTTTGTCTCGTCGGTCCACAAGGTATTTTCCCAAAAGTCTTGGCAATCATTGAGATGTTTTTTTAGCAAAATTGAGATGAGCCTTAATGTTCTTTTTGCTTAAAAGTGGTTTGCGCCTTGGATATCTGCTATGCAGACCGTTTTTGCCCAGTCTCTTTCTTATGGTGGAGTCGTGAACACTGACCTTAATTGAGGCAAGTGAGGCCTGCAGTTCTTTAGATGTTGTCCTGGGGTCTTTTGTGGCCTCTCGGATGAGTTTTCTCTGCGCTCTTGGGGTAATTTTGGTCGGCCGGCCACTTCTGGGAAGGTTCATCACTGTTCCATGTTTTGCCATTTGTGGATAATGGCTCTCACTGTGGTTCGCTAGAGTCCCAAAGCTTTAGAAATGGCTTTATAACCTTTACCAGACTGATAGATCTCAATTACTTTTGTTCTCATTTGTTCCTGAGTTTCTTTGGATCTTGGCATTATGTCTAGCTTTTGAGGTTCTTTTGGCCTACTTCTCTGTGTCAGATAGCTCCTATTTAAGTGATTTATTGATTGAAACAGGTGTGGCAGTAATCAGGCCTGGGGGTGACTACAGAAATTGAACTCAGGTGTGATAAACCACAGTTAAGTTGTTTTTTAACAAGGGGGGCAATCACTTTTTCACACAGGGCCATGTAGATTTGGAGTTTTTTTCTCACTAAATAATAAAAACCGTCATTTAAAACTGCATTTTGTGTTCAATTATGTTATCTTTGACTACTAGTTAACGGTTTTTAATGAGCAGAAACATTTAAGTGTGACAAACATGCAAAAGAATAAGAAATCAGGAACGGGGCAAATAGTTTTTCACACCACTGTAACTACCTTTGGGTTGAGTGAACTCACCTCACTGCATATCTACCTTTTCTGTTGAGTGAACTCACCTCACTGCATATAACTACGTTTGTGTTGAGTGAACTCAGCTGACTGCATCTAACTACCTGTTGTGTTCAGTGAACTCACCCCACTGCATATATAACTACCTTTGGGTTGAGTGAACTCACCTCACTGCACATAGCTACCTTTTGTGTTCAGTGAACTCACCTCACTGCATATATAACTACCTTTGGGTTGAGTGAACTCACCTCACTGCACATAGCTACCTGTTGTGTTCAGTGAACTCACCTCACTGCATATATAACTACGTTTGTGTTGAGTGAACTCAGCTGACTGCATCTAACTACCTGCTGTGTTCAGTGAACTCACCCCACTGCATATATAACTACTTTTGGGTTGAGTGAACTCACCTCACTGCACATAGCTACCTTTTGTGTTCAGTGAACTCACCTCACTGCATATATAACTACCTTTGGGTTGAGTGAACTCACCGCACTGCATATCTACCTTTGCTGTTGAGTGAACTCACCTCACTGCATATAACTATGTTTGTGTTGAGTGAACTCAGCTGACTGCATCTAACTACCTGTTGTGTTCAGTGAACTCACCCCACTGCATCTATAACTACCTTTGGGTTGAGTTAACTCACCTCACTGCACATAGCTACCTGTTGTGTTCAGTGAACTCACCTCACTGCATATATAACTACCTTTGGGTTGAGTGAACTCAGCTGACTGCATCTAACTACCTGTTGTGTTCAGTGAACTCACCTCACTGCATATATAACTACCTTTGGGTTGATTGAACTCACCTCACTGCACATAGCTACCTTTTGTGTTCAGTGAACGCACCTCACTGCATATATAACTACCTTTGGGTTGAGTGAACTCACCTCACTGCACATAGCTACCTGTTGTGTTCAGTGAACTCACCTCACTGCATATATAACTACCTTTGGGTTGAGTGAACTCACCTCACTGCATATCTACCTTTTCTTTTGAGTGAACTCACCTCACTGCATATAACTACGTTTGTGTTGAGTGAACTCAGCTGACTGCATCTAACTACCTGTTGTGTTCAGTGAACTCACCTCACTGCATATATAACTACCTTTGGGTTGAGTGAACTCACCTCACTGCACATAGCTACCTTTTGTGTTCAGTGAACGCACCTCACTGCATATATAACTACCTTTGGGTTGAGTGAACTCACCTCACTGCATATCTACCTTTGCTGTTGAGTGAACTCACCTCACTGCACATAGCTACCTTTTGTGTTCAGTGAACTCACCTCACTGCATATATAACTACCTTTGGGTTGAGTGAACTCACCTCACTGCACATAGCTACCTGTTGTGTTCAGTGAACTCACCTCACTGCATATATAACTACCTTTGGGTTGAGTGAACTCACCTCACTGCATATCTACCTTTTCTTTTGAGTGAACTCACCTCACTGCATATAACTACGTTTGTGTTGAGTGAACTCAGCTGACTGCATCTAACTACCTGTTGTGTTCAGTGAACTCACCTCACTGCATATATAACTACCTTTGGGTTGAGTGAACTCACCTCACTGCATATATAGCTACCTTTGGGTTGAGTGAACTCACCTCACTGCATATCTACCTTTTCTGTTGAGTGAACTCACCTCACTGCATATACCTAGCTTACCCCCGAGATGGACAAAATAGACAAACCAGGTAGAGGAAGAGGTAGAGGAAGACCCAGAGGAAGGCCACCTGGCACTGGCAGGTTTGTGCGAGGTGGTGTTGCTGTGATTTCGTGCGGACCTGGACCAAAGTACAGTGCTCAGAAAAAGGCACGTGCCATCACTTCCCAAAATTGTGAGGACGTGCTTGAGTATTTAACACAGAAGACCTCATCTCCCGCAGCCAGTGCTACCAGCGCTAGTACAAGCACCACATCCGCTGCATTTGACACTTCGCAGGAGTTATTTGGTGGTGGTGGTGGTGAAATCACTGATTCACAGCCACTACTGCAACAAGAAGAAGGCGCAGGTACACCACCTCATATGTCTGAGTTAGGTGGCGATAGTACGGACGTAATGTGTGAGGAGGGGCATGATGAACCACCTGAAGTTGGTGCAGTTGTCTGAGGAAAGCGAAGCTGGGCAGGAGGATTATGATGACGATTATACGGATGCCACGTATGTTCCCAATAGAGGAGATGACAAGGGGACAGTTCAGAGGGGGAGCCAGAGAGGAGTAGGAGGAGACAACTCCATGATAGAAGCAGAGGGAGCTCGTCCTCAGAAACAGCTGGGGCAGTGTCCGGCGCCATGTATCGCCAGCTATGGCCAGCCAGCCAACATGCCCTTCAACGTCAGCTGCTGATGCCACCGTAGCGCCATCACCCCAGGGGGGCTCAGCGGTTTGGAAATTTTTTAACATGTGTCTCAGATCGGAGCAAAGCCATCTGTTGTCCCTGCCAGCAAAAATTGAGCCGTGGAAAGGCCAACTCTCACGTAGGGACAAGTGCCTTACGTAGGCACCTGGAGAGAAGGCACAAACAGCTATGGGAAGAACACCTGAGGAAAAGCAGCACCCCTCAAAAGACAAGCCACCCTCCTTCTCCTCTTCCTCCTTCAGGTGCATCGTCTTCATCCGCTTTCTCCCTTGAACCTTCACAGCCACCCTCTGCCCTTGAGCGGTTCCTGCTCCTCTGCCGACAGCAGTAGCCAGGTGTCCGTGAAGGAAGTCTTTGAGCGGAAGAAGCCAATTTCGGCCAGTCACCCTCTTGCCCGGCGTCTGACAGCTGGTGTGGCGGAACTATTAGCTCGCCAGCTATTACCATACAAGCTGGTGGAGTCAGAGGCTTTCCGTAAATTTTTGGCCATTGGGACACCGCAGTGGAAGATACCAGGCCGCACTTATTTTTCACGAAAGGCCATACCCAAACTGTACCGTGCAGTTCAGAGGCAAGTGGTGTCATCTATTGCGAAGAGCGTTGGGTCAAGGGTCCACCTGACCACGGATGCCTGGTCTGCCAAGCACGGGCAGGGCCGCTACATTACGTACACAGCCCATTTGGTCAACCTGGTGACCGATGGCAGCAAGCAGGGAGTACGTGGCTGTTCAGCAGACTGACTTGTCACACCTCCACGGCTTGCAGGCAGGCCTCCTGCCACCTCCTCTCCTTCTCCTCCAGCTACATCCTCTTCGCTGTCAACCTCCT
This sequence comes from Hyperolius riggenbachi, assembly GCF_040937935.1. Taxonomy (NCBI): domain Eukaryota; kingdom Metazoa; phylum Chordata; class Amphibia; order Anura; family Hyperoliidae; genus Hyperolius; species Hyperolius riggenbachi. Next base: position 179,434,943 of record NC_090652.1, on the reverse strand, counting down.
CCTCCTCAGCTGAGTGTCAGTTGAACTCTAGTGGTGCTGCCATCTCCTCTTCCTCTCCAGCTACACAGCCCCATCTCCCCAGAGCCTACGCTGCATGCCAGGTACGACGGTGTCACGCAATTTTAGACATGTCTTGCCTCAAAGCGGAAAGTCACACTGGAGCAGCTCTCCTGGCTGCTCTTAACAAACAGGTGGTGCAATGGCTGACCCCGCACCAGCTGGAGATCGGCAACGTGGTGTGTGACAACGGCAGCAATCTCCTTTCCGCTTTGAATTTGGGAAAGCTGACACATGTACCCTGCATGGCACATGTGCTAAATCTGGTCGTGCAAAGATTTGTCTCAAAGTACCCAGGCTTAGAGGACGTCCTGAAGCAGACCAGGAAGTTGTGTGGGCATTTCAGGCGGTTTTATACGGCCATGGCACGCTTTGCGGACATTCAGCGGAAAAAAAAACTTGCCGGTGAGACGCTTGATATGCGATAGCCCGACTCGCTGGAATTCCACCCTGCTCATGTTCTCTCGCCTGCTAGACCAGGAGAAAGCCGTCACCCAGTACCTGTACAACTACAGTAGAAGGACACAATCTGGGAAGATGGGGATGTTGTGGCCCAACAGCTGGACACTGATGCGAAATGCATGCAGGACCATGCGGCCGTTTGAGGAGGTGACCAACCTGGTGAGTCGCGCTGAAGGCACCATCAGCGACTTGATCCCCTACGCTTACTTCCTGGAGCGTGCCGTGCGTAGAGTGGTGGATGAAGCTGTGGAGGAGTGGGAACAGGAACAGCTACGGCAGGAGGAGTCATGGGACCAATTTTCAGCCGAACCACAGGTTTCCTCAACACCTGCGGCACCACAGAGGGGGGAGGAGAAGGAAGAAGAGGAGTCGTGTGTGGAAGGAGAGGAGTCAGACTCGGATGATTATGAGGAAGGTGTTTCTGTGGAGGAGGAAGAGGCGGCAGCGGCAGAAGAACAACCGCAGCAGCCGTCACAGGGGGCTTCTGCTGCTCCACGTTCCCGTGGTATTGTTCGTGGCTGGGGGAGGAGGAGGAGTTGCGTGACGTCACTGTGGAAGAGCAAGAGGAGATGGAGAGTACGTCTGGATCCGACTTTGTGCAGATGGCCTCTTTCATGTTGTCCAGCCTGTTGAGGGACCCTCGTATCAAAAAACTCAAGGGGAATGACCTGTACTGGGTGGCCACGCTACTAGACCCTCGGTACAGGCACAAAGTGGCAGACCTGTTACCAACTCAGGTTGCAGCACTTGCAGAACAAGCTGTCAATGATGCTTTACAATGCATTTAAGGGTGATGTGACAGTACAACGCAATAAATGTACCACTGGCAGTATTCCTCCTCCTCCTCACCAGTCCACCCAGGCAAGGACAGGATGCTCCAGCGATCTTGGGTGATGTCGGACATGCGGACATTCTTTAGTCCAACGCCTCGCAGTAGCCCTTCGGGATCCACCCTCCACCAACACCTGGACCGGCAGGTAGCCGACTACCTGGCCTTAAGTGTGGATATACACACTGCGACTGCGAGCAGCGACGATGAACCCTTGCTCTACTGGTTGCGCATGCTTGACCTGTGGTCAGAGCTGTCCCAATTTGCCATACAACTTCTCTCTTGCCCTGCCGCAAGCATCCTGTCAGAAAGGACCTTCAGTGCAGCTGGAGGCATTGTCACTGAGAAGAGAAGTCGCCTAAGTCATGACAGTGTTCAGTACCTGACCTTTATCAAAATGAACTAGGCATGGATCCCTGAGTGCTATTGCACGACCAAGACTAAGTCAGTCCCCACACACAGCATCTCTGCCTGCAGGTCGCTTGACTGCCTTCTCCGCCACCACCACCAGGGTCCAGGACTCTAGGTGGATTCCAGAGTTAGCTAGCAGCGGCCGCTATACTAATTTTTCTGGGGCGTGCACATGCCTGCCTAATTTTTCTGGCTGAACTGCAGGCGGCTGCAACAAAAAAACAAAAGGCATGTACATGTGCCCATCCCCCTTCGTGATTAATTACCTTGCCGCGGTGAAGGGGCTTGCGTATCACAATGAAGCAATGACCGCCGGCTATATGAGTGTCTCGGGTGGGGGTGGCACACCAAAGATAATAAGGTCGTTGTTTCATTGTGGTCAGACCAAATTTGATCCGCTGGACAGTCACTGTTCTGTCATTCAGCTACATCAGCCGGGCGACCATATGGGCTGAAAAGCCACCATCACCTGCACTCTCGTCATGGTGCGCACCAGTCCAGCACGCCCGTCACTACACAAACGGCTGTTTGCAGTCACTGCATACCTTTCACTGCATCTGTGACTGCACATTATACCTGGCAGTCAGTGCATAACTTGCACTTGAATGGATACAGTTTTAAACAATTTAAAAATACAATCATCTACATTTTAAAACAATTTAAAAATACAACCATTTACATTTTAAAACAATTTACAAATACAACCATCTACATTTTCAAACAATTTGAAAATACAACCATCTACAGTTTCAAACAATTGAAAAAAAAGGCAAAAAAACTTGCCCTCCGTAAAACATTCTTGGCAAATGCTTTCGACTTGGTTTGTCTTCCGCTGGGTCAAGGGTCCATCTGACCACAGATCCCTGGTTTGTCAGGGCAGCTACAGCATGGGTCTCAGCAGGCTCCCACTTCGTGCCGGAATCCAACCTTCATTCCCCGCCCATTACCCGTGGTGACTTGCCCGCCTCCACATGATTCTCGTGAAAGGAATGTGGTGTTATCTTTGCCCACCATAACTGGTTCTCGTTAAAGGATTTAAAGTACATTCATTTCAAATACAGCAAGCCCTCGATAGTCCTCCTGTATTGTTATTTTTGGTCACTACCTCGGGGCGGGCATGCCTGCCTGCTGCCCTCCTTGTGGTGGGAGCCGTTTGTTAGGCTACAACTCCGGACCGGAATCACACCAGGAAGGGTTCCCCCGCCATTAGCCATGGTCAGTGGTCACGATGGCAGACTTGACCTCCATAACAGATTCTCGCCGGAGACCAACCTGGTGAATCGCAGTGAAGGCACCATCAGACTTGCCCTCCATAACGGATTCCCGTTAAAGGATTTAAAGTTGATTCATTACAATTAGGGCCTCAAAAGGGCGTACGTTAAAAAGGGGCGCTGGGAAAAAAGGGCGCCGGGTTTTTAACGATAAGCATGGATAACGTTTAAAAATGTATTGTACTATATTTCGTTTAAAAGTAATGTTTTAATACTGAAACGTATAATAACGTTAAAAAATAAAAATTACTAAGTAACCCTCCCTGTACCTACCCCTAACCCCTAGACCCCCCTGTTGATGCCTAAACCTAAGACCCCCCCTGTTGGTGCCTAAGTAACCCTCCCTGTACCTACCCCTAACCCCTAGACCCCCCTGTTAGTGCCTAAACCTAAGACCCCCCTGTTGGTGCCTAAACCTAAGACCCCCCTGTTGGTGCCTAAACCTAAGACCCCCCTGTTGGTGCCTAAACCTAAGACCCCCCTGTTGGTGCCTAAACCTAAGACCCCCCTGTTGGTGCCTAAACCTAAGACCCCCCTTTTGATGCCTAAACCTAAGACCCCCTGTTGGTGCCTAAACCTAAGAACCCCCCTGTTGATGCCTAAACCTAAGACCCCCCTGTTGGTGCCTAAACCTAAGACCCCCCTGTTGGTTTTTTCGTTTAAAAATAATGTAAAAAAAAAAAATGTACTGTTTTTCGTTTAAAAATAATATTTAAAAATGTATAAATCATTAAATAATGTGTAATCATGAGAAGCAGTAATAAAACATTAAGTCTCCGGGCGCCGCTTTTAAAACGTTATTTTTCACCGGCGCCCTTTTTTCCTATCGGGCGCCCATTAAACGATATTTATTATAGGAGTGAATGGCGGCGCCCGATTTGTCCACTAGCCTCAGGCGCCCGAATTTACTGTTTCCCTCAAAAGGTCCTCCTGAGTCCTGTATTGTTATTTTTGGTCACTACCTCGGGGCGGGCGTGCATGCCTGCCTGCTGCCCTCCTTGCCTGGATGTGTGGTGGTAGCCGTTTCTCAGGCTCCAACTCCGAAACGCAATACAGCCATCTACATTTTCAAACAATTTTAAAGTACAACCATCTACATTTTCAAACAATTTAAAAGTACAACCATCTACATTTTCAAACAATTTAAAAATACAACCATCTACATTTTAAAACAATTTAAAAATACAACCATCTACATTTTCAAACAATTTAAAAATACAACCATCTACAGTTTCAAACTATTTAAAAAAAGGCAAAAAAAAACTTGCCCTCCGTAAAACATTCTTGGCAAATGCTTTCGACTTGGTTTGTCTTCCGCTGGGTCAAGGGTCCATCTGACCACAGATCCCTGGTTTGTCAGGGCAGCTACAGCATGGGTCTCAGCAGGCTCCCACTTCGTGCCGGAATCCAACCTTCATTCCCCGCCCATTACCCGTGGTGACTTGCCCGCCTCCACATGATTCTCGTGAAAGGAATGTGGTGTTATCTTTGCCCACCATAACTGGTTCTCGTTAAAGGATTTAAAGTACATTCATTTCAAATACAGCAAGCCCTCGATAGTCCTCCTGTATTGTTATTTTTGGTCACTACCTCGGGGCGGGCATGCCTGCCTGCTGCCCTCCTTGTGGTGGGAGCCGTTTGTTAGGCTACAACTCCGGACCGGAATCACACCAGGAAGGGTTCCCCCGCCATTAGCCATGGTCAGTGGTCACGATGGCAGACTTGACCTCCATAACAGATTCTCGCCGGAGACCAACCTGGTGAATCGCAGTGAAGGCACCATCAGACTTGCCCTCCATAACGGATTCCCGTTAAAGGATTTAAAGTTGATTCATTACAATTAGGGCCTCAAAAGGGCGTACGTTAAAAAGGGGCGCTGGGAAAAAAGGGCGCCGGGTTTTTAACGATAAGCATGGATAACGTTTAAAAATGTATTGTACTATATTTCGTTTAAAAGTAATGTTTTTTAAAGTTATAAATCATTAAATAATGTGCATTAAATCTGCAATTGTAAAAACGTTAATCTTTCGTTTAAATACTGAAACGTATAATAACGTTAAAAAATAAAAATTACTAAGTAACCCTCCCTGTACCTACCCCTAACCCCTAGACCCCCCTGTTGATGCCTAAACCTAAGACCCCCCCTGTTGGTGCCTAAGTAACCCTCCCTGTACCTACCCCTAACCCCTAGACCCCCCTGTTAGTGCCTAAACCTAAGACCCCCCTGTTGGTGCCTAAACCTAAGACCCCCCTGTTGGTGCCTAAACCTAAGACCCCCCTGTTGGTGCCTAAACCTAAGACCCCCCTGTTGGTGCCTAAACCTAAGACCCCCCTGTTGGTGCCTAAACCTAAGACCCCCCTTTTGATGCCTAAACCTAAGACCCCCTGTTGGTGCCTAAACCTAAGAACCCCCCTGTTGATGCCTAAACCTAAGACCCCCCTGTTGGTGCCTAAACCTAAGACCCCCCTGTTGGTTTTTTCGTTTAAAAATAATGTAAAAAAAAAAAAAAAAATGTACTGTTTTTCGTTTAAAAGTAATGTTTAAAAAAAAATATTGTACTGTTTTTCGTTTAAAAATAATATTTAAAAATGTATAAATCATTAAATAATGTGTAATCATGAGAAGCAGTAATAAAACATTAAGTCTCCGGGCGCCGCTTTTAAAACGTTATTTTTCACCGGCGCCCTTTTTTCCTATCGGGCGCCCATTAAACGATATTTATTATAGGAGTGAATGGCGGCGCCTGATTTGTCCACTAGCCTCAGGCGCCCGAATTTACTGTTTCCCTCAAAAGGTCCTCCTGAGTCCTGTATTGTTATTTTTGGTCACTACCTCGGGGCGGGCGTGCATGCCTGCCTGCTGCCCTCCTTGACTGGATGTGTGGTGGTGGCCGTTTCTCAGGCTCCAACTCCGAAACGCAATACAACCATCTACATTTTCAAACAATTTTAAAGTACAACCATCTACATTTTCAAACAATTTAAAAATACAACCATCTACAGTTTCAAACTATTTAAAAAAAGGCAAAAAAACTTGCCCTCCGTAAAACATTCTTGGCAAATGCTTTCGACTTGGTTTGTCTTCCGCTGGGTCAAGGGTCCATCTGATCACAGATGCCTGGTCTGCAAAGCACGGTCAGGGCAGCTACAGCATGGGTCTCAGCAGGCTCCCACTTCGGGCCGGAATCCAACCTTCATTCCCCGCCCATTACCCGTGGTGACAAACAATGGCAGACTTGCCCTCCATAACGGATTTCCGTCAAAGGATTTAAAGTTGATTCATTACAATTAGGGCCTCAAAAGGTCCTCCTGAGTCCTGTATTGTTATTTTTGGTCACTACCTCGGGGCGGGCGGGCATGCCTGCCTGCTGCCCTCCTTGCCTGTGTAGTGGTAGCTGTTGCTCCATCCCTCATTCCCCGGCCATTACCCGGGGTCACAAATGGCAGACTTGCCCGCCTCCATATGATTCTTGTGAAAGGAATGTGGTGTCATCTTTGCCCGCCATAACTGGTTCTCGTTAAAGGATTTAAAGTACATTCATTTCAAATACAGCAAGCCCTCGATAGTCCTCCTGTATTGTTATTTTTGGTCACTACCTCGGGGCGGGCGTGCATGCCTGCCTGCTGCCCTCCTTGGGTGTGTAGTGGTAACCGTTGCTCAGGCTCCACACCGGATTCCATCCCTCATTCCCCGGCCATTACCCGGGGTCACAAATGGCAGACTTGCCCGCCTCCATATGATTCTCGTGAAAGGAATGTGGTGTCATCTTTGCCCGCCATAACTGGTTCTCGTTAAAGGATTTAAAGTACATTCATTTCAAATACAGCAAGCCCTCGATAGTCCTCCTGCATTGTTATTTTTGGTCACTACCTCGGGGCAGGCGTGCATGCCTGACTGCTGCCCTCCTTGGATGTGTGGTGGTAGCCGTTGCTCAGGCTCCACACCGGATTCCATCCCTCATTCCCCGGCCATTACCCGGGGTCACAATGCCAGACTTGCCCGCCTCCATAGGATTCTCATTGTAGCGGTACTGAACAAGTACACAGCAAGTAGAAAATGTAATTTAAAAACAAAACGTAAGCTTTTTAACAATGCCATGGAAAGTTGAGAAGGCAGTCACACATTACCTGACATCACTGAGTGAGGAAGAGCAATCTCACCATGTTGCGCAGTAGTCCAGCATGGCCGTCACTACACAAACAGCTGGTAACTTGCGGTGCGTTACACAGTTAGTTTGGTGCGTCAGTGTGAAGCAGTACTCTAATTACACTACCTGATTGATGTAAACACATGCAAGATGTTGTAAAGCACGTTAGGCCTGCAATTTAGCATTCAATGTGATTTCTGCCCTTAAAACGCTGTTTTGCTTCACATCCAGATTTTTCCCCAGGACTTTTGGCGTGTATCCCACTCCGCCATGCCCCCCTCCAGGTGTTAGACCCCTTGAAACATCTTTTCCATCACTTTTGGGGCCAGCATAATTTTTTTTATTTTTCAAAGTTCGCCTCCCCATTGAAGTCTATTGCGGTTCGCGAACTTTTCCGCGAACCAAACCTTCCGCGGAAGTTCGCGAACCTAAAATCGGAGGTTCGGCCTATCACTAGTTCTCATGCAGGATCCTTTTCTACGACCTCTGTTACCTAAAACACCCTCAATCACCTTTAGGAGAGCTCCCAATCTCTGTAACATTTTAGCACCCAGCAAATTACGTATACCCAATACTACTAATCATCCAACCCAATTGTCACAGGAGCCTGGCTGTTTCCCCTGTATGAAAAATCGTTGTTTAGCATGCCAATTCATACTTTCGGGCACATCATTCACGTCTTCCAGTACGGGCATCCAATTTCCTATAAAAAAAACGTTTTACCTATGAATCTAAATATGTCATCTACTTGATCTCATGTCCTTGCCGCCTCCAGTACGTGGGGAGGACCACACAACTGGCCCGGAGCAGAATCGGACAACACAAACGTAATATCATTAATAAGTTCCCCCTTCACAGCGTATCACGGCACTTTAGCACTCATCACGATAACAGTCCACAATTTTTCAATATCACACTGATTGACTCAGTGGATGCCAGAGTACCAAATGCGTTTGAACAGCTGTAAAAGTACGAAATGTTTTGGATCCAAACCCTCAAAACCCTCTTTCCAGAGGGCCTAAATGAAGTATTAGAGAAAATCTATTAAACACCCCAATACCATTTTTCTTTTAACCAGTTCGCTCTCTTTTATCCCTGTTTTATAAACAATGTTTTATTCTTTTATGTTATCATAATATGTATATCGAATTAGAAATATTGTCATCTGTATATGCTTCTGAACCGTCCCTTTTTCTGAACTTTTTTTTATGTATAGTCTAGTTGTATCTAATATACCACTTATAATTTAGGATATCCAAGCAATTGTCTTTATCCACAATGCTGGTTTTATTACATCTGTCATGTGGTATTTTTTTATTGACCATTCCTTTAGATTTTTTTATGATACAAATTGTATTAAAATATATCGTAATTCCCCCAAGCATATCCACATCTTGCCATATAATTTTCAGCCACTAGATGGCAGCATAGCACAAGTCATATTAATCAGCCCAATAGATTTTTGTATCTATATTCAGATATAGTTATATGTCCAGTTATGTCATTACTTTTATGTTTATGTTGTTTTTATTTATCATATCTGTCATGTGGTATTTTTATTGTCCTATTCTAGAAGTCTTCTTCTGATACAGATCTGTATTAAAATATGTCAAAATTCCCCCAAGCATATTTACATCATGCCATATAATTTTTAGCCACTAGATAGCAGCTTAGCATTAGGCCCGGTTCACATTAGCGGTGGCCGTCCGGAATCGCCGTGCCGGAGCCGGACCGCTTGCAGAACGGACGGAACGGACGCACGGCAATAGCAATGAAAGCCTATGCGTCCGTTCACATGCGTCCGTTCTGCCGGACCGGAGCCGGACCGGATCCGGACTCCGGCGTCCGTTCCAACATGCGCTATTTTTTGGTCCGGCTCCTCCGGCAACCGTATCCGGGGCGGAGCCGGACTGCACCATCCGGCCAATACAAAGTAATGAGAACCGGAGAGCGCACAACACACTGGCTACAAAAACCGGACGTTCTACCCCACTTCCTATGCATTTTGGATGGGGACCACATGGAGTTCACAGAGTGGGGCAGCAGCGATTTCATGCTGGAGCTCTAGGCAGCAACATGTCTGATATAAGTCTGATAACGAGGAGGCGAACAACAGAGAATTCCCAGGTATACGAAAAATGCCTGGATCCATGGTCCCAACTGCAGTCTCTGTATCCACGGATGGTCTCCACACGTCCACCTGTCTCCAACAATGACCCCAGACCCTTCTGCTGACCTCCCAGACCCCAGGTATTTACAGGTTGTTATCTCCTTAAGAAACCGGATCCGGACCGCAACCGTGTTCACACCGTACGGAAACCGGATGCAAACGGACCGGATCCGGACCGGATCCGGATAGGAACCGTACGGATCAGGTCCGGTCCGGATACGGTGCGGTCCGGACATCCGGTGCGGTTTTGACAAAACCGCAAGTGTGAACGGGGCCTAAGTCATATTAAAGCGGAATAGAACCCTGCATTTCAACTTTGCTCTAAAACATTATTTACAGCATATTATATGCAAAAAGCATTTTTTTTTTTACTAGACCAGCATTGGAAGGGTTAAACACAGAGGTTTTAAGTTCCGTGCAGACATTCAGATAGTTACATTCTATTTAGTTAGTGTGTAACTGTTTATCAATAGATACATCTCTTTGGATGTCCTCCAAGCTCCTTCTCAGTGAGAGAGATGAGTCACAATAAACACATATTTGTAAACAAAAAGTATCTAACTCAAGTTCGGATTCGTCTGCAGAAATCTCTAGGGACTTTAAAGCCCTGTGTAACCCTTCCAATGCTGGTCTAGTAAAAAAAAAAATGCTGGTTGCATATAATATACTGTAAATAATGTTTTAGAGCAAAGTTGAAATGCAGGGTTATATTCCGCTTTAACCAGCCCAATACGTTTTTATAGCTTTCTTATGTTTATGCTTATATCTAGATATAGGTAGTGTTCTCAGTTATGTTTGGCAGCTAAATACTTTTACACATCAATCCCTCTGTCACATATACTAATTATCCCCACTGGATGGAGTCGTTTTATTTATTTAAATCTTGAAAAAGACCTTTACATATTCTTTTTTACTTAATTTATTCTTTTGCCCATTTACAGCATCCAAACACCACTGAGTAGGTACTGGCCCTGGCCGGGATTTAAACCCTGGTCTCCCATGTCGAGGGCGGTGCCCTTAACCAGTACTCTATTCAGCCAGTACACTATTCAGCTGCACATTTGGTTACCATGATACCTGTATCCGCCCCCCAACTACCCAATACACTGAACACAGGTGTCGAGAGCCCATTGGCTACTCACAAGCCCGGCCTAACCCCGCCCACCCTTCTCAAAAACCCAACTCACTGAACACAGGTCGCGTGAGCCCATTGGCTGCTCGCACACTCTCCCTAACCCCGCCCACCTAACACCTCCCACACATCTAATTGGCCCTTTTAGCAAGAACCTGTATGAATGTCGAGGGCAGTGCCCTTAACCAGTACTCTTTTCAGCCAGTACGCTATTCAGCTGCACATTTGGTTACCATGATACCTGTATCCGCCCCCCAACTACCCAACACACTGAACACAGGTGGCGAGAGCCCATTGGCTACTCACAAGCCCGGCCTAACCCCGCCCACCCTTCCCAAAAACCCAACTCACTGAACACAGGTGGCGAGAGCCCATTGGCTGCTCGCACACTCGCCCTAACCCCGCCCACCTAACACCTCCCACACATCTAATTGGCCCTTTTAGCAAGAACCTGTATATATAAGGAGTTGAGTGTCCTCACCACTTCACTGAGGCGCTACACCTGCTATTGCCGAAATTCTGGTGAGTTCTTTATGTTATTTTATTTGTACACTTTACCCTGTATTTTTGGCCCCTTGTTCTCTTCTCAATGCTCTATTACCCATTACTCTTGCTGACGTATACCCTTTTCCTTTACCAATACCACTCATTGCAAATCTGTGTAAAAAACACCCCATAGCCCATTACTTTCACGAGCACCATAGCCTCTACCCCCTATTGTTTACTTGCACACCCAACTCTTTTATGCCATCTCCACGAAGCAATTTTTCATATGGTATGCTTTATGATATGCAATATATTGATATGCAAATTTGTAACTGCAGAATTTACTATAGCATAATGTACTGTCTCTTGTCTACAGTTTTGTCCCCACGTTTATTGCCTGATGAAGCGGGCTGGGCCTGCGAAATGCGTTGCACTGTTTTTGGGGTACCGTATAATAAATGTATTGATTTATATGAAGACAGGATCTCGTGTCTGCTTTTGGGAGGCAAGCCCACCACTTCCTCCAAGCAATTTTTAAAAATTTTATTGACTTTTATTCTGCTGGCGCTTCAGTTCTGCATACAATTATTTGTTTTACTGGCAGTCAACTATAATTGGCACACTGCTCTGCAAACATGAGGCCCTGCTTTTATTCTGAGCCTAAGATCTATGTGTAAATGCCCCCCCCCCACTATTTTCAACCCATTTTGCAGAAGTTTACCTCATTTTGCAAGTTTTTTCAGTCTTTGCAGGCATGCTCTGGTCCCCATTGACTTCAATTAGGCTCGTGTTCGGCCGAATATCCCGAACATCCGTACCATGTTTGGCCGAGCCGACCTGAGCCCGAATATCTGGGTGTTCGATCAACACTAATTGTGATATGCAAGCCCCTTCGCCGTGGCAAGGTAACGCTCACGAAGGGGAATTGGCACATGTACATGCCTTTTGTTTTGTTGTTGCAGCTGCAGTGCAGCCAGAAAAATTAGGCAGGCATGTACACGCACGAGAAAAAATTATTATAGCTAGCAGCGACCTTAAAAATTCCGGAATTTACCTGGAGTCCTGGACCCCACTGGTGGCAGAGAAGGCAGTCAAGCGGCCTGCAGGCAGAGATACTGTGTGGGGACTGGGAGTGACTTAGTCTTGGGGCAGGCAGTCACACGGCGTGAAGGCAGAGATGCTGTGTGTGGGGACTGACTTAGTCTTCGGGCAGGCCTGACTGTGCTTTGCAGACCACATGGTGAGATGGACCCTTGACCCAACGTTGTGTGCTAGAGATGACACCACTTGCCTTTCAACATCAAGGTACAGTTTGGGTATCGCCTTTTTTGAGAAATAATTGCATATCTTCCATGATAAAGGTAAACCTATCTACCCCTCAAACCATTTCTTTAAAGACCCCCACTTACATGACCTAATAAATGAAACACGGACTACCATGGCATTGGATTAACTTAGGCCAAAGCAGCCCATCTTTATTTAACCAAATTAACAATAACCCAAAATTGCAAAACAACACAACCATCATACCCGTAAAATTCCTAACAGAGAGCTGGGGACAGGGGCCCGGAGGTACCCACTGGAACAAATTTTGTTTTCACACTTGAGTGACATGCAGCCTTGTAACCGGCCCACAGCCGCGCATCTCGGCTCGAGGACAGCTGCATGCCCCATAAAATTACTCTCCTCCTGTCGAGGATGTCATCAAACCGGATTTGCCCCGCGACAAATCCAATAACCTACCTCCGGAGCCCCCTTATCCCCCTCCGGCTGCAATGACTAATAAACGTCCCTTAAACCCCCCCCCCCCCTTTAAACCAAAAACCCCACCTAACCATACAAAACAGGGGAGGGAGGGAGGGAGCTTCTTTCCCTGAGCACTCACGGAAGCTGAATGACCCGCCCCCTTCTCCTTACCCAAGCACCCCTTCTTGCCGCGCGCCTAAACTCCGCCCCCCGCCCACCAGATTAACCCAATACTGCCGGGGCAACGGCTACCTTATCATGCCGTGCCCTACGCAGTCGCAAGCTCCGCTCCAGGCTCTCACTTGATAAAGGTAAACCTATCTACCCCTCAAACCATTTCTTTAAAGACCCCCACTTACATGACCTAATAAATGAAACACGGACTACCATGGCATTGGATTAATTTAGGCCAAAGCAGCCCATCTTTATTTAACCAAATTAACAATAACCCAAAATTGCAAAACAACACAACCATCATACCCGTAAAATTCCTAACAGAGAGCTGGGGACAGGGGCCCGGAGGTACCCACTGGAACAAATTTTGTTTTCACACTTGAGTGACATGCAGCCTTGTAACCGGCCCACAGCCGCGCATCTCGGCTCGAGGACAGCTGCATGCCCCATAAAATTACTCTCCTCCTGTCGAGGATCTCATCAAACCGGATTTGCCCCGCGACAAATCCAATAACCTACCTCCGGAGCCCCCTTATCCCCCTCCACCACGAAAGGGCATGAAACCTTATGCCCTTGAGGCCCCCAACCTCAAAGCTCTCTGAATCCCGTCCTCTAACCCCAAGGCCCAGAGATCCATCCCAATATCTGTGAGGTGTACCCCATCCCTCCTGAGAAACAGTCCAATGTCCTCCTCGAGCTCCACGTGCCTAATGGCCAACCCCCCATTTCTCACAAAATATCTTGCCACCTCCTTGTTAAGCTTTATCCTGGCTTTGTTCACCTTGCGCACGGAGATGGCCAGCCTCCAATATTCACGGGCAACTACGTCCGACCATACTATGACCGTAGCTGGAAAAAGAGCACGTATTCTGAGGAAATCAAATTTGATTTCCTTGATGATTATCCTGGTGGATTTTGAGGCAAGATCATTGCCCCCTAAATGAAGCACCAAAACATCTGGGGCCCTGTCCAATCTGGCCATACTATGCAATTCTGGCAAAAGACTAGGCCACACCATACCTGGAAAGCCCCTCCAATGAATACGTACCTGGGCTCTCGGAAAGCCCAGCTGTCGGCCCTCCGGCCGAACATCCGCTCTCCTTGCGCCCCTACTAACATAGGAGTGCCCCACAATCCACACGATGGCTGGAGCATCTGCAACAAGAAAAAACAAACTAACAACAACTGATACACTCCAAACACCCCTAACCTATACCAAATGGGGCCTAACGTACGACCTGTAACGCATGGAGTCCCACCGACCAATCCTCTTGATGACTTCCTCACCTAAACCCCAACGTGCCGCCTCGGTAGCCGCCCCAATTCTAAACGAGTGGGAGGCAAACTCCTGCTGAGGGAGCCCTAAGGATCCCAAACATTTTCGGAACACCGACACGAATTGGAAACGGGACAAAGGAATCCCATCCTGATGAGATAAAAACACTGGTGCCTGGCCGGGGCGAATCGCCTGGAAATCCATGACCTTGCCATACGGGCACATAGGTCCTCCAATAGGGAATAGTGTAATATCCCGCCCCTTGCCTGACTGGTCCGTTTTAGATCGCTGCAGATGGATCACTACTGAATCGCTGCGCACTGTTACGTGCTGCGCGAGAATGCCTCCCACTCCCAGCTTGCTGCGGCTCACCAACTCACCTATTCTAAATGCCCCGAAAAAGGCCAAAACAAACGCCGTAGAGAATAAGACATTCTCGTAGGGTGACACACACAGGTCCGGCAGCACCCTCAACAAACGTTCAAGCAACTGATACGTAACCGGGCGCCTAGAATCCCTTGTTACCGCCCCTTTTTTATAACCCCTCAACGCCTGCCGGACCCTAAAATCTTTGGTCGCGTCTGGCAGACCCCTGGCCTTAAACCAAAAGGCCATCACCGCCATTTTCTTTGCTACCGCAGACACTGACACCCCATCCACAAAGTTCCTACCCAAAAAATACAGTAATAAGCACAGTCTGTCGTCGTCTGACTCACAACCCCCAGCTTGACTCATCAAAGCATCCCACGCGTTCCAGACCGCCGTGTATGCTGCCGCTGATGGCTCGGACAACGATCTCCCGATCATTCCAGACACGGCCCGAAGGGAATCTTCCACACCGCGGATGGGCAAGGAACCCCACGCTCTTCTGCCGCGGGAGCCGCCGCCCGGAACCTGTCCCACTGAAAGCGAGAAAGCGCATCAGCAATCACATTGTCAACCCCAGGCACATGAACTGCAAACACGTATGTGTTAAGGCGCAAACACTCTAACACCAACTGCCGTAGCAGACATATGACCGGAGGGGATGACGCCGAGCAATTATTGATCTCTGAAACCACCCCCATGTTATCGCAATAGATCCTAACTCGCTTGTTCGCCAGCTGCCCTCCCCATATTCGCAGCGCCACCACTATGGGGAATAATTCAAGTAACACCAGGTTAGTAGTGAAACCAGCCTCAATCCATGACGCATCCCAGGGGGCCGCACACCATTGCCCCCCCAGGAAAACCCCAAAGCCTTGGGACCCCGACGCGTCGGTAAATAACTCCAAATCGGCATTACTTACCGTATCCTGCATCCAAACAGCCCTGCAGTTGAACTCCTCAAGGAATGTCAGCCAAACCCGGAGATCCGCACGAAGATCCGCCGTCATCCGAATCCTGTGATGTGGGACCACGACCCCTGCCGTCGCCAATGACAGGCGCCTGCAAAATATACGCCCCATGGGCATGATTCTGCATGCGAAGTTCAGTTTTCCCACCAATGACTGGACCTCCCTCAAAGTCATTTTCTTACTCTGAACTGCCAACGCAATGGCCCCTTTCAAATCATCCACCTTATCTTGCGGTAACCTACATTCCATAGATACCGTATCGATGGTGATGCCCAGGAATTTCAGTACCGTAGCAGGCCCCTCCGTTTTTTCTTCTGCCAGCGGGACCCCCAAACGGTTGCAAACATGCTTCATGGTTGCCAAGGCATATGCACAGTCCGGCGAATCCGCCGGACCCATAAACAGAAAATCATCCAGATAATGGATGACTGACTGCACGCCCGACACGTCCTTTACCGCCCATTCCAAAAACCCGCTAAACTTCTCAAAAAACGCACACGACACCGAACAACCCATGGGCAAGCATCTATCCACGAAATACTTACCTTTCCAAAAACACCCGAGCAACCGGAAGCTGGACGGGTGAACTGGCAACAGACGAAAAGCCGACTCAATGTCGGTTTTCGCCAAACACGCACCCTGCCCTAACCGTCTTACCCAACTAACTGCTGTGTCAAAAGAGGTATAGACAACCGACGCGTCATCACTTGACAGGCCATCATTCACAGAAGCGCCCCGTGGGAAAGACAGATGGTGAATCAAGCGAAATGACCCGGGCTCTTTCTTTGGCACCACCCCGAGGGGGGACACCACCAGACCAACTAAGGGACAGGTCTGAAAGGGGCCCGCTAACCGCCCCGCCTCCACCTCCTTAGCTATCTTCTTGTCCACAACTTCCGGACGCTCGTTTGCGGATTTTAAATTCTTAAACGGAGGGCTGCACTGCAACGAGCAGCTGCTTGGAATAACAAAACCCTCTTCAAAACCCAAACGTAAAAATTCAGCTATTTCTTGATTAGGAAACCTGCTTAGAAACCCCACCATCTCTGCCACCCTCACTGGCGTCATCCCTTTTATGCCCAGCATCTGCATGCTTGCCTCTCGAGTTTGTAACATCTTGCGGCCGTGTGCGAGCCCCCGCAATTGGAGCACTCGTGCTTGAACCGGCATGATTGGCCAAAACGACAGGAACCGTCGTTATACTGCCAACACACGCCCTTTCCTTTGGTGGCCAGCTGACCACCTGCAGATGATCCGCTGGCCGTTGCCTGAAAGGATTGAGGACCTCTGGCTGGAATCATGAGACGCATCCAAAGAGTTATATCTTTGTGGTCCCAGCGCACCGCAGGGCGAACTGCTTTCTCTTGCCTAAACTGCTCATCGTAACGCAACCATGCGTTACCCCCATAGGACCGATGAGCCTCCCCTATGAAATCCATGTAACCGAAGAGCGCCGAGCAATGCTCAGGCTGCCTTTCCCCGATCACGCTCGCCAGAATTGAGAACGCCTGGAACCAATTCTGGAAAGTGCGCGGAATCAATCTGTACCGCCGTTCCTCCTCCCTCTTCTTCTCGTCCGGCTTACCTTTATCCAGGTTAAACTTCTCAAGGGGAAGTAATGAAAATATCTCCACATACTCCCCTCTCCATATCCTTTCTTTAACTTCCTGCTTTAGGTGGAAACCCAGGAGACCGTTAAAACACACATATAGCTCTGCAAAAGCCGCGTCTGCTAAACGCACCTGTCCCGCCCCGTCTGAACGTGCCACCTCGCTAGAGGACTCCTCCTGCCGCACCACAGTCTCCGCTTGTACCCCCACTAAACCCATAGCCGCCGGCGGCGCCACCTGAACCACCCCTTGCGCTAGCGGGACCCTGGCTTGAGACGCAACATCTACTTGAGATGCCGGCGGGCTCAGGACACTTGCCGACCCAGCCCCCACACCCCCCGACCCGGGTGCCCAAGCAGACCCCGGTGCCACTACCGCTCCCCCCACAACACTTGAGACTCCTGTACCTCCATCTGGTACCACCTGCCCCTGCCCTGGCTGCAGAGACCCCGCCACCCCAGTGCCTCCCGCTCCCCCAGGGGCTACCCCGCACATACCCAACAACAATGTGGCTAAAGCCTTAACAGCAGCTATATTGGCCTCACCTGGCTGCTCCGGACGCAAGTCCCTGCCAGCCGTCACTCCGGATCCACTGGCGACGACCTCCTCCTCCTCGACCGCTGACTCAGCTTCGGAAGCGGAGCTGCCCCTGGCCGCCTGGCCACTGGGCCGCTGCTCCGGCTGTTGCCTCCTCACTCCTTGCTGGGACCTGGTTTTCTTCTTGGGCACAGCTGCCCGGCCTCCAGACTTGCTCTTCCTGGTGGAGCCGCTGCTCCCACTGTGACCCGACCGGGCCGCCGCGGTGTGTGGCGCGGCGCCCGCAGGGTGGTTGTCCTTCCGCTGGGCCCTTTTTGTCTGCCGCGCTGTGCGGGGGCTGATGGCCTCCTGTCTTCTGGCCGCTGCGTCACTGCTGGCTGCCCCGCCCGACGGCCCTTCTCCTGGTGAGTCCTGACGGCCAGAGGGTTCCTCTCGGCAGCCCCCCGCGTCCCATCTGACGCCTTCTTAGCAGGGGGAGGCGGAGGGTCTCGGTTGGGGCTCCCCGCTCGGCGCTGGGCTCTACCTGGAGGCTCAGGGCTGAGCCGGTCCAGTGGGCGGGACGTCCTTCTCTCCTCCACGTGCGGGGTCGGAGCGCTGGTCGCCGCAGCTGCACCTGGCTCCCCAGCCTCCCCCGTCATACTGGCTCCCATCGCCGACAGCTGCAGTTGGACCCAGGCCGGGCCGCGAGATACAGCCTCCGACCTGATCCGTGCCACTAGCTCGTCTAAGGTGTCCATTCCGGGGTGCGGGCGCTCAGCTTCCAGCTTCTTTCCCTGAGCACTCACGGAAGCTGAATGACCCGCCCCCTTCTCCTTATCCAAGCACCCCTTCTTGCCGCGCGCCTAAACTCCGCCCCCCGCCCACCAGATTAACCCATTACTGCCGGGGCAACGGCTACCATATCATGCCGTGCCCTACGCAGTCGCAAGCTCCGCTCCAGGCTCTCACTCTGCGGTGTGTGGATTTGCTTTTGTGTGCTGCTTTCCCTCAGGTGGTCATCCCATTGCAGTTTGTACTTTATCATGTGCCTTCGGAAGGAAGTTGACCCTACACAGGTCTTGGTCTTTCCACGGCTTAATTTTTGGTGGCAGAGAGTACAGATGGCATTGCTCTCATCTGAGGCAGACACACAAAAAAATGTCCACACCGCTAAGCCCTGGGGTGATGGCACTTTGGTGGTGGCGGCCAACTGCGTGTTAAGTGGGGTACCAGAATCAGAGCAGGAGGAGGAAGTTATGTCACGCTTCCGTGCAGAAGCTGAGGAAGATGAGGAACATGCGCTCACGTAGGTAGGTGGGTGCACTGTGAACAACAGGTAGGTATATGCAGTGATGGGTATTACAAATGTGCACCTGTCTCACACACACACACACACACACACACACACACACACACACACACATACCACCGTGAATAGGTGCAATGACTGGTGGTATTAACAATGCATGCGCTCACGTAGGTAGGTGGGTGCACTGAACACAACAGGTAGGTATATGCTGTGATGGGTATTACAAATGTGCACCTGTCACACACACACACACACACACACACACACACACACACACACACACACGTACCACCGTGAATAGGTGCACTGACTGGTGGTATTAACAATGCGTGCGCTCACGTAGATAAGTAGGTAGGTGCACTGAACAGTGAACAGGTGCAGTGATTGGGATGGGATTACAAATCTGCAGCTGCCTGTCACACACACAGGTAGTCACTGAATGTGCTGGGCCTGGCAGTGGCACCAAAGGCCAGCTGTGACTGACTGACTGACAGGGCTGTATATAATGCAAGTGGGCCACACAAAAAGAAAAAAAAATTAGATCACAAGAACAAGGTTAGCTCTCAAAAGAGCTGTTGAGGGGTGCTTCTTTAGCAATAAGAATCAGCAAGGAGCAAGCTAACAGGCCTACAAGAGCCTAACTAAGCTTTCCCTATGAGAGTGTGCAGCAGCTCTCCCTTCTCTAATTACTGCAGGCACACGAGTGAGTCCAATGCCTGACGCTGCCTGGCTTTTATAAGGTGGGTGGGGCTCCAGGAGGGAGTGTAGCCTGATTGGCTACAATGTGCCTGCTGACTGTGATGTAGAGGGTCAAAGTTGACCCTAATGCTACACTATGGGAGGAGAATCAAACCTCCATAATGTTCCGAAATTTGCCGGGAACCGTTCGCTGGCGAACCGTTCGGGCCATCTCTATGCGTTACACAGTGAGTTTGGTGTGTCAGTGTGAAGCAGTACTCTAATTACACTCCCTAATTTATGTATACACATGCAAGATGTTTTAAAGCACTTTAGGCCTGCAATTTAGCATTCAATGTGATTTGTGCCCTTAAAACGCTGCTTTGCGTCAAATCCAGATTTTTCCCCGAGACTTTTGGCGTCTATCCCACTCATCCATGCAAAATTCAGATGTTAGACCCCTTGAAACATCTTTTCCATCACTTTTCTGGCCAGCATAAGTGTTTATAGTTTTCAAAATTTGCCTCCCAATTGAAGTCTATTGTGGTTCGCGAAAGTTCGCGCGAACCGAACTTTTGCGGAAGTTCACGTTAGCGGTTCACAAACCGAAAATTGGAGGTTCGGGCCATCTCTACTTAGGGCTCGTGCACACCAAGAGCGATACTGAGCGCTTTTAAAAAGAGCTTGGCTAATGTATTTGAATGGGATGGAGCACACCAGTAGACATGGCACGAACGGTTTGCCAGCAAACGGTTCCCGGTGAACTTCCGGGGTTCGTGATCGCGGAGAGCCGCAAACTTTTCCGGAAGTTCGGTTCGCCCCCATAGTGCATCATGAGGGTCAACGTTGACCCTCTACATTACAGTCAGCAGGCACATTGTAGCCAATTAGGCTACACTCCCTCCTGGAGCCCCACCCCCCTTATAAAAGGCAGGCAGCGTCAGGCTTTTCACTCACTCGTGCGCCTGCAGTAATTAGTGAAGGGATAGCTGCTGCAGACTCTCATAGGGAAAGCTTAGTTAGGCTCTTGTAGGTTGCTTAGCTTGCTCCTTGCTGATTCTTATTGCTAAAAAAAAAAAACCACCCCACAACAGCTCTTTTGAGAGCTAATCTTGTTCTTGTGATACATTTTTTTTCGTGTGTGTGTCCCACTGACACTTGTGTTTCATAGACAGCCTTGGTAATTCCTACTGTGTGTGCCACTGCCAGGCCCAGCACATTCAGTGACTACTACCTGTGTGTGTGACAGGTGCACATATACCTACCTGTTGTTCACTTTGCACCCACCCACCTACGTGAGCGCACGCAGTGTCACTGTGCCTGTCCGGTACTGGTCTGTGTGTGACAGGTGCACATTGTAATACCCACTGCATATACCTACCTGTTGTTCACTGTGCACCCACCCACCTACGTGAGCGCACGCAGTGTCACTGTGCCTGTCCGGTACCTGTCTGTGTGTGACAGGTGCACATTGTAATGCCCACTGCATATGCCTACTTGTTGTTCACTGTGCACCCACTCACCTACGTGAGTGCACGCAGTGTTACTGTGCCTGTCCGGTACCTGTCTGTGTGTGACAGGTGCACATTGTAATACCCATCACTGCATATACCTACCTGTTATTCACTTCAGTGCACCCACCTACCTACGTGAGCGCACGCAGTGTGATATACCACTCCGTGCCTACCTGTTAACTGCACCTGTGTGACTGCTCATTGTATTACTCAAGTCAGTGCATACCTTTCACTTCATCCCCTCCGATATAGACAAAACAGGTAGAGGCAGAGGAAGAGGCAGACCCAGAGGAAGGCCACCCGGCAGGTCTGTGCGAGGTCGTGGTGATGTGATTTCGTGCGGCCCTGGACCAAAGTACAGTGCTCAGAAGAAGGCACGTCCCATTAACTCCCAAGATTGTCAGGACGTGGTTGACTATTTAACACAGAACACCTCATCTTCCGCAGCCACCAGCGCTATTCCAAGTACCACATCTGCTACATTTGACAGTTCACAGGAGTTATTCGGTAGGGAAATCACTGAAGCACAGCCATTATTGTTACAACCAGATGAAGGCGCTAAGCAAGTTACACCACCTCATATGTCTGAGTTAGGCGACACTATGGATGTAGCGTGTGCGGAGGGGATGATGAAGTACCTGCTGTTGGTGCAGTTTTGGAGGTGTCTGAGGTAAACAAAGCTGGGCAGGATGATTAGGATGACGATAATATGGATCCCACGTATGTTCCCAATAGAGGAGTTGGACAGTTCAGAGGGGGAGTCAGAGAGGAGTAGGAGGATACGAGTTCCTAAAAGAAGCAGGGGGAGCTCATCATCAGAAACAGCTGGTGGTAGTGTCCGGCGGCATGTATCGCCACCTATGTACAGCCAGCCAACATGCCCTTCAACGTCTGCTACTGATGCCACCATAGTGCCATCACCCCAGGGGGGCTCAGCGGTTTGGACATTTTTTAGTGTGTCTGCCTCAGATCGGCGCAATGCCATATGTTCTCTATGCCTCCAAAAATTGAGCCGTGGAAAGGCCAACACTCACGTAGGGACAAGTGCCTTACAAATGCACATGGAGAAAAGGCACAAACTGCAATGGGAAGAGCACCTGAGCAAAAGCAGCACACAAGAAAAGCCACCCTCCTTCTACTCTTCCTCCTTCAGGTGCATCATCTTCAGCTGCTTTCTCCCTTGCACCTTCACAGCCACCCTCCTCCACTCCGCCTCTGACCTTGAGCGGTTCCTGCTCCTCTGCCCACAGCAGCCAGGTGTCTGTGAAGGAAATCTTTAAGCGGGAGAAGCAAATTTCTGCCAGTCACCCCCTTGCCTGGCATCTGACAGCTGGCTTGGTGGAACTGTTAGCTCGCCAGCTGTTACCATACCAGCTGGTGGACTCTGAGGCCTTCCGTAAATTTGTGTCCATTGGGACACCGCAATGGAAGATGCCAGGCCGCAATTATTTCTCTAAAAAGGCGATACCCAAACTGTACCATGAAGTTGAGAGGCAAGTGGTGTCATCTCTGGCACAAAGCGTTGGGTCAAGGGTCCACCTGACCACGGATGCCTGGTCTGCCAAGCACGGTCAGGGCATGTACATTACTTACACAGCCCATTGGGTCAACCTGGTGACAGATGGCAGGCAGGGAGTACGTGGCTGTGCAGCAGATCAACTTGTGACACCTCCACGGCTTGCAGGCAGGCCTCCTGCCACCTCCTCTCCTCCTGCTACATCCTCTTCGCTGTCGTCATCCTCCTCCTCCTTGGCTGAGTGGCAGTTCAACTCTACTGGTGCTGTGATCTCCTCTCCAGCTACACTGCCCCAGCCCCCCAGGGCCTATGCTGCATGCCAGGTACGACGGTGTCACTCCATCTTAGACATGTCTTGCCTCAAAGCGTAGAGTCACACTGGACCAGCTCTCCTGGCTGCTCTTAACAAACAGGTGGATCAGTGGCTGACCCCGCACCAGCTGGTGATCGGCAACGTGGTGTGTGACAATGGCAGCAATCTCATTTCCTTGTTGAATTTGGGAAAGCTGACACATTTACCCTGCATGGCACATGGGCTGAATCTAGTCATTCAAAGATTTGTGTCAAAGTACCCAGGCTTAGAGGACGTCCTGAAGCAGGCCAGGAAGTTGTGTGGGCATTTCAGGCGGTCTTACACGGCCATGGCACACTTTGCCGAGATTCAGCGGAGAAACAAGTTGCCGGTGAGACGCCTCATTTGCGATAGCCCGACTCGCTGGAATTCGACCCTCCTTATGTTCTCTCGCCTGTAAGAACAGGAGAAAGCCGTCACCCAGTACCTCTACAATTTCAGTAGAAGGACACAATCTGGGGAGATGGGGATTTTCTGGCCCAACAACTGGACACTGATGCGAAATGCATGCAGGCTCATGCGGCCGTTTGAGGAGGTGACCAACCTGGTGAATGCTGTGCGTAGAGTGGTGGATCAAGCTGTGGAGAAGCGTGAAGAGGAACAGTTACGGGAAGAAGCGTTGTGGGATAAATTCTCATCAGAACCAGATGTTTCCTCAACACCTGCGGCAGCACAGAGGGGGGAGGAGGAGGAAGATTCGTGTGGGGAAGAGGTGTCAGACTCGGATGATGAGGAAAGTGTTTCTTTGGAGGAGGTGGCGGCAGAAGAACAACCGCAGCAGGTGTCGCAGGGGGCTTGTGCTGCTAAACATTCCCATGGTATAGTTCGTGGCTGGAGGGAGGAGGAGGACTTACCTGACATCACTGAGGAAAAGCAAGAGGAGATGGACAGTACGTCTGGATCAAACTTTGTGCAGATGGCGTCTTTCATGCTGTCCAGCCTGTTGAGGGACCCCCGTTTAAAAAAACTCAAGGGGAATGACCTGTACTGGGTGGCCACGCTACTAGACCCTCGGTATAGGCACAAAGTGGCGGACATGTTACCAACTCACCTAAAGGCAGAAAGGATGCAGCACTTGCAGAACAAGCTGGCAACTATGCTTTACAATGCGTTTAACCATTTGCCGCCATCCTAACGTATTAAAACGTCATGCTTACCGCTATTAACAGCAACATGACGTTTTAATACGTCGCGCATTCCCGCCGCTGCTACCGCCGTGTGTCCGCCGCTACCGCCGCCATTACCGTCGGGATCCCGTGCTGGGTGATTGGGGAAGAGGACCGAACAGTCCTCTACCCAATCGCAGTGCCTGGAGTGAATGGACGTGACCGCGAACAGCGGCTACGTCCATTCACATAAACAGGAAATGTAACAGTTTAATAAAGTGTAAAAAAAAAAAAAAAAAAAAAAGTGAACACGTCCTATGAGTGTTCACTAGCGCCATCTTGTGGCCAAAAAGTATATTACACCTACAAAATATACATTTTCAAGTATATACACATCATTAATAAAATTACACTTCCAACCCTCCCCCCCAAAAAAAACACTTGTAAAAAAAAAAAATCAGCTTAAAAAAAATAAATAAATAGTTGCCTTAGGGACTCAGCTTTTTTTATTCTATATTTTATGGGGGAAAATTAATTTTAATTTATTACATAGGGGCTTGTAATTATGGCCAGAACAAACAGAAAAATAACCACTTATATTTCAAAATAATATACTGTCGCCATACATTGTGGTAGGGACATAATCTAAACGGTTTAATTATCGGGACCACTGGGCAAATAAAACGTGTTTGTTTTATCCACAGGAGAATGTTTAATTTTAAAACTATAAAGGCTGAACACTGAGAAATAATGATTTTTTTTCTTTTTTTTCTTTTTTTCTTATTAAAATGCATTTAGAATAAAAAAATTCTTAGCAAAATGTACTATCCACAGAAAGCCTAATTGGTGGCGAAAAAAACGAGCTATAGATCATTTTCTTGTGATAAGTAGTAATAAAGTTATTAGGGAATAAAAGGGAGGAGCGCTGACAACTGAAAATTGCTCTGGTCCGTTAGGATAAAAACCCTTGGGGGTGAACTGGTTAAGGGTGATGTCACAGCACAACGCAATAAAGGTACCACTGCCAGTAATCCTTCTCCCATGTCCACGCAGGCAAGGACAGGACGCTCCAGCAATCTCATGGTGATGTCGGACATGCACACATTCTTTAGTCCAACGCCTCAGCCTTAGCGCTTCCGGATCCACCCTCCACCAATGCCTGGACCGGCAGGTAGCCAACTACCTGGCCTTAAGTGTGGATGTAGACACTGTGAGCAGCGATGAACCCTTGGACTACTGAGTGCGCAGGCTTGAACTGTGGCCAGAGCTGTCCCGATTTGCTATCCAACTTCTGTCTTGCCCAGCCTCAAGCGTCCTGTCAGAAAGGACCTTCAGCGCAGCTGGAGGCATTGTCACTGAGAAGAGAAGTCGCCTAAGTCACAAAAGTGTTCAGTACCTCACCTTTATCAAAATGAATGAGGCATGGATCCCGGAGGCCTACTGACCGCCCCAAGACTAAGTCCGTCCCCACACACAGCATCTCTGCCTGCACGCTGTGTGACTGCCTGCCCCAAGACTAAGTCGCTCCCCACACAGCATCTCTGCCCGCAGGCCGCTTGACTGCCTTCTCTGCCACCACCAACATGGTCCAGGACTCTAGGAGGATTCCTGAATTTTTAAGGCCGCTGCTAGCAGCGGCCGCTATAATATTTTTTCTGGTGCGTGTACACATGCCTGCCTAATTTTTCTTGCTTTCACTGCATCTGTGACTGCACATTGTATTATACCTGGCAGTCAGTGCATACCTTTAGCCCCGTCTACACGGGGAGATGTGGAGGCGATCCGGCGGCTCGCTTAGCCGCCGGATCGCCTCTTCCGCATCCTCGCGCATACCCGCTTTGTCCCCGCTCGCCGCGGCAAATTCGATTCCCCACTCGTCCCCGCCGGCGCCGCTTATCTTCCGCTCGATTCCCTGCCATTGTCCCCTCGCGGGGAACGAGCAGGGAATCGGCGGTAGCAAGATCCGACCTGACGGATCTTATCAATCGAGCCGCATTAGCGGCTCGATTGATAAGCCACATCGCCGCCTCATCTACCCGTGTAGATGAGGCTTTTCACTTGAATGGATGGCAGACTTGCCCTCCATAACAGATTCTCGTTACAGGTAGTAAAGTTGATCAGTGTCATATACAGCAGGGCCTCGAAAGTCCTCCTGTATTGTTATTTTGGTCACTACCTCGGGATGTGCATGCCATGCCTGCTGGATGTGTGGTAGCCGTTCCTGCTCCTTTGCTCACAGCGTGCCTGCTGCCTCCCTTGGATGTGTGATGGTGGTAGCCCTTTCTTAGGCTCCCACTCCAGACCGGAATCGAACCCTGATTCCCCGGCCATTACCCGTGGTCATTAAATGGTACACAATGACAGACTTGCCCTCCATAACAGATTCTCATTGCAGGTACTGAACAGCAAGCAGAACAAGTATTTAAAAAAATAGATGTAAGCTTTAATAATGGTAGAGAAAGAACCATCGAAAGTTGATAAGGCAGTCAGACATTACCTGACATCACTGATTGAGGAAGAGCAATCTCACCATGATGCTCACCAGTCCAGCAGGGACGTATCTATTAAGAGGCACCCGTGGGCCGGTGCCATGGGCGGGTCCTCGGGGGGGGGGCGGGTGGCGACTGGGTTTAAATAAAAAAAAAAATTTTAAAATTTTTTCCCCTTGTGACATATATTTTTTTTTTTATTATTATTTTTTTTTGGAGGGGGGGGGGGGGGGGAGCGCCGCTGCATCACCACTTACAGTTATTTTGCAAGCGCTCGGCGCTCCCCCCCGCCGCCGCCACCATGGTTTTGTCTGTGTGCCAGCCAGCCCAGAGCAGAGAGGAGGGAGGCAGCCACTTGCACACGTACGGGGAGGGGGGGCGTGGCTTGACATTGAGTCTGAGAGACTCTGAGAGAGGCAGGCAGCCAGCCAGCATGGATACATTGGCCTCCGTCATATGCTCCGCCCCCCCCCATAGCCGAGCCCGGAAAAAGTGACTCCTCCTCCTCCTCCCTCGCCGCCATTTTAGATCACGCAGGCGGCAGGAGGACTGGAGGACAGCAGCAACGAGGTGGTCGGGTCGGGACTGGAGTCTGGAGCCACGTGAAGCAGCCGCCGCCGCAGCCCAGACACAGCTACCAACCCAGCCCAGCAGCCGCCACAGCTACCCTACCCAGCCCAGCCGCCACAGCTACCCAGCCAGGAGCCAGGCAGCCAGAGGTACCCAGCAAGCACCCTCGCCTCGCCTAGCCCAGGGTCACTCACAGGCAGCAGGCCCCAGCCGCCCAGGCACCACAGCAGGCCACCAACAGCTACCCCAGTCCCCAGCCCAGGGTCACTCGCAGGCCCCAGCCGCCCAGCCCAGGCAGCAGGCCACCACCAGCTACCCCAGCCCAGGGTCACAGACCCCAGCCGCCCAGGCACCACAGCAGGCCACCAACAGCTACCCCAGTCCCCAGCCCAGGGTCACTCGCAGGCCCCAGCCGCCCAGCCCAGGCAGCAGGCCACCACCAGCTACCCCAGCCCAGGGTCACAGACCCCAGCCGCCCAGGCACCACAGCAGGCCACCAACAGCTACCCCAGTCCCCAGCCCAGGGTCACTCGCAGGCCCCAGCCGCCCAGCCCAGGCAGCAGGCCACCACCAGCTACCCCAGCCCAGGGTCACAGACCCCAGCCGCCCAGGCACCACAGCAGGCCACCAACAGCTACCCCAGTCCCCAGCCCAGGGTCACTCGCAGGCCCCAGCCGCCCAGCCCAGGCAGCAGGCCACCACCAGCTACCCCAGCCCAGGGTCACAGACCCCAGCCGCCCAGGCACCACAGCAGGCCACCAACAGCTACTCCAGTCCCCAGCCCAGGGTCACTCGCAGGCCCCAGCCGCCCAGCCCAGGCAGCAGGCCACCACCAGCTACCCCAGCCCAGGGTCACAGACCCCAGCCGCCCAGGCACCACAGCAGGCCACCAACAGCTACTCCAGTCCCCAGCCCAGGGTCACTCGCAGGCCCCAGCCGCCCAGCCCAGGCAGCAGGCCACCACCAGCTACCCCAGCCCAGGGTCACAGACCCCAGCCGCCCAGGCAGCACAGCAGGCCACCAACAGCTACCCCAGCCCAGGGTCACAGACCCCAGCCGCCCAGGCCACCAACAGCTACCCCAGCCCAGGGTCACAGACCCCAGCAGGCCACCAACAGCTACCCCAGCCCAGGGTCACTCGCAGGCCCAGGCAGCAGGCCACCACCAGCTACCCTAGCCCAGGGTCACAGACCCCAGGCACCACAGCAGGCCACCACCAGCTACCCCAGCCCAGGGTCACAGGCAGCAGGCCCCAGCCGCCCAGGCAGCACAGCAGGCAACCACCAGCTACCCTAGCCCAGGGTCACAGGCAGAACAGCAGGCCACCAGCTACCCCAGCCCAGGGTCACAGGCAGAACAGCAGGCCACCAGCTACCCCAGCCCAGGGTCGCAGGCCCCAGCCGCTCAGGCAGCAGACCACCAGCAGCTACCCAGCCCAGCGTCACAGGCAGCAGGCCCCAGCTGCCCAGGCAGCAGGCCACCAGCTACCTACTAGCTACCCCAGCCCAGGGTCGCAGGCAGCAGGCCACCACCAGCTACCCCAGCCCAGAGTCACAGGAAGCAGGCCCCAGCCGCCCAGGCAGCAGGCCACCAGCTACCTACTATCTACCCCAGCCCAGGGTCACAGGCAGCAGGCCCCAGCTGCCCAGGCAGCAGGCCACCACCAGCTACCCCAGCCCAGGGTCACAGGCAGCAGGCCCCAGGCAGCAGCCAGCAGGCCACCACCAGCTATCCCAGCCCAGGGTCACAGGCAGCAGGCCCCAGGCAGCAGCCAGCAGGCCACGACCAGCTATCCCAGCCCAGGGTCACAGGCAGCAGGCCACCAGCTACCCCAGGGTCACAGATAGCAGGCCCCAGCCGCCCAGTCCAGGCAGCAGGCCTCCAGGTCACAGGCAGCAGGCCCCAGCCGCCCAGCCCAGGCAGCAGGCCTCCAGGTCACAGGCAGCAGGCCCCAGCCGCCCAGCCCAGGCAGCAGGCCTCCAGGTCACAGGCAGCAGGCCCCAGCCGCCCAGGCAGCAGGCCGCCAGGTCACAGGCAGCAGGCCCCAGTCTCCCAGCCCAGGCAGCAGGCCACCAGGTCACAGGCAGCAGGCCCCAGCCGCCCAGCCCAGGCAGCAGGCCACCAGGTCACAGGCAGCAGGCCCCAGCCTAGGCAGCAGGCCACCAGCTACCCAGCCCAGGTCACAGAGGCTCCTAGAACTCCACTCGCTGCCAACCACATAACTGAGAAGGACCCTGAGGCTCAAAGAGCAGCCGAATTTGTGAGGCTTTGGCCTCCTCCCCCGCTCCCCCTACAGCTCCCTGATGCTGAGAGAGACATCAGGCGTACTCACGCTGGCCTGACGTCTCTGCATCTTCACCATGTGGCGGGAAATACCAGAGCTGGACAGAGACGAGGAGACAGAGCGAGTAAATGATTGAGCAGCCAGCCATGACAGCAGAGAGAGGAGCTGCAGCCCGAGCCTGCCAGTGACAGCCTCTAGCCTGCCTCACAGACACCCAGAGGGACATAGCTGCCATAGCCAGCCCAGCAGAGTGCACAGAGACAGCCTGCCAGCCAGACACATGACAGAAGGGGAGGAGGTAATGTACAATGCTCTGGTGTGTTCCTTTTGCCCATACTCCTCTCTTGAATATTGTCAAGGCTGGTTCACACGGATGTCTGCGCGGCGTCACGTTTGATGACGTGCGGTGGCTGCTGCGCGGTCAGGCTTTCAGCAGCCGTCGCGTCCGGATGCGGTCAGCGTTTTTATCTCCCAAGGGAGACATTACCCGTCGCGTTTGGCAGCCCCTGGAAGCTACATGTAGCTTCCAGGGCGGCCACGAACGCAAGCGAAAATCGAGACCCGAACGCTGCGTTTGTGTAAACGCGTGTAAAAGCTCGGTGCAAACGTTTAACAAGACGTTCCGAACGCTTGAGGTAAGCGTTCCGCAAGTGTCCGTTTGAACCAGCCCTAACACTTTCTGTACCTGTCTATCTGCTTACCCTATGTCTCTCTCTCTGCCCACCCTCTCTAACCCTCCTTCCAACTCTCACCGAAATGCTGCCCACTATACGATTATTTTCTGATGAAATTTGCACTCATTGCAATTATTCTCTGGTGAAACGTTGCACTCATTGCGTTTATTTTCTTGTGAAATGTTGCACTCATTGCGATTATTCTCTGGTGAAATGTTGCACTCATTGCGATTATTCTCTGCTGAAATGTTGCACTGATTGCGATTATTCTCTGCTGAAATGTTGCTCTGATAGCGATTATTCTATGGTGAAATGTTGCACTGATTGCGATTATTCTCTGCTGAAATGTGGCCTTCATTGTGCTTATTCTCTGGTGAAATGTAGCTCTCATTGCGGTCATTCTCTGCTGAAATGTTGCTCTGATAGCGATTATTCTCTGGTGAAATGTGGCCCTCATTGTGCTTATTCTCTGGTGAAATGTGGCCCTCATTGTGCTTATTCTCTGGTGAAATGTGGCCCTCATTGTGCTTATTCTCTGGTGAAATGTGGCCCTCATTGCGATTATTCTCTGGTGAAACATTGCTGCTGTACGATTATTTTATGGTGAAATGCTGCCCCATTACAATTATTTTATAGTAAAACACTGCCCCATTACGATTATTTGGCACCTATAGGGGGGGGGGCATCCAAATTTTTGCAAGGGGGCCCAGTGATTTCTAGTTATGCCCATGACTATTACCTAAACTGAAGATACCTATAGACCTGGCTATCTATACTGGGGACACCTATATGTCTATATTGGGGACACCTATAGACCTGGCTACTTTATACTGTACTTATACTAATTTATATAGCGCCAACATATAACGCAGCGCTGTACAGAGTATGTATTGTCTTGTCACTAACTGTCCCTCAGAGGGGCTCACAATCTGATCCCTACCATAGGCATACGTCTATGTATGTATCGTAGTCTAGGGCCAATTTTTAGTGGGAAGTCAATTAACTTATCTGTATCATATGGTATTGGGATGTAGGAGGAAACCAGAGTGTCTGAAGGAAACCCACACAGACACAGGGAGAACATACAAACTCTTTGCAGATGTTGACCTGGCTGGGATCTGAACCGGTAACCCAGCGCTGCAAGGCGAGAGCGTTACCCACTACGCCACTGTGCTGCCATACTACTGTACTATATTGTACTGCCATCTTCAGCAGTACTTCAGAGTACATAGTCATGTCACTGACTATCCTCTGAGGAGCTTACAATCTAATCCTACCATAGTCTAATGTCCTACCATATTATTGTGTATTTATATAGCACTGGCATCTTCTGCAGCACTTTGCAGAGAACATAGTCCTGTTACTGACTTTTCTCAGGGGAGCTCACAATCTAATACCTACCACTATTTTGTGTGAGAGAACACTGGCTAATGTGTGTTTTTTTTTTTTTTTTTTTTTTTTTTTTTTTTTTGGGGGGGGGGAACATTTCCTACTTGCTTTTTTGAGGGTCACTTTACTGCCCCACCGACTTTGGGCTGCACTCTTACTAGGAAATTTTAATTGGCCACACCCACTGTATGTTATGGACACGCCCACTGCAGACCATGACCACGCCCATTTTTTGCCGCGGCGCGCTGCGCACGCCGCCAACGCCCTCCTCGAAGGGGGGGGGGGGGGGCGCCATAGGTTTGGGGTGCCTAGGGGAGCCCAAACCCTAAATACACCCCTGCAGTCCAGCACAGCCGTCACAACACAAACAGATGTTTGCGGTGCATTACACAGTGAGTTTGGTGTGTCAGTGTGAAGCAGTACTCTAATTACACTCCTTGATTGATGTATACACATGCAAGATGTTTGAAAGCACTTTAGTCCTGCAATTTAGCATTCAATGTGATTTGTGCCCTTAAAACGCTGCTTTGCGTCAAATCCAGATTTTTCCCCGGGACTTTTGGCGGGACTTTTGGCGTTTATCTCACTCTGCCATGCCCCCCTCCAGGTGTTAGACCCCTTGAAACATCTTTTCCATCACTTTTGTGGCCAGCATAAATGTTTCTAGTTTTCAAAGATCGCATCCCCATTGAAGTCTATGGGCTTGATTCACAAAGCGGTGCTAACCTACTTAGCACGTCTAAAGTCTTTAGACGCGCTAACCAGGGTGCTAAGTAGGTTAGCACCGGACTTCTCAATCAGATCGCGCGCTAACTTTGCGCGCGCAAAGTTTTACGCGCGCAAAGTTTTATGCGCGCTAAGTCCCATAGGCTTTAATGGGCACTTCGCGCGGAGCGCCCTGCGCTCTGTGCAGTACGCGCGTAAAGTTTTATGCGCATAAAGTTTTGCGTGCGTAAAGTTTTATGCGCGAAAAGCTTGTTTAGACGTGCTAAGGGGGTTTTCACAGGTGTGCTAACAGTTAGCACCGCTTTGTGAATCAAGCCCTATTGCGGTTCGCGCGAAACGAACTTTAGAGATGGGGCGAACCTCCGATTTTAGGTTCGTGAACTTCTGCAAAAGGTTCGGTTCGCCCGAACTTTCGCGAATCGCAATATGCGAATTTTGAAAACTAGAAACATTTATGCTGGCCACAAAAGTGATGGAAAAGATGTTTCAAGGGGTCTAACACCTGGAGGGGGGCATGGATGAGTGGGATAGACGCCAAAAGCCCCGGGGAAAAATCTGGATTTGACGTAAAGCAGCGTTTTTAAGGGCAGAAATCACATTGGGCTTGATTCACAAAGCGGTGCTAACTGTTTAGCACGGGTGTGCTAAACAGTTAGCGCGCAAAGTGCCGTTCGCGGACTTTTGCGCACGCAAAGTGCGAAGATTCGCGCGATCGCACGCAAAAGTCCGCGAACACACCCGTGCTAAACAGTTAGCACCGCTTTGTGAATCAAGCCGAACGAATGCTAAATTGCAGGCCTAAAGTGCTTTCAAACATCTTGCATGTGTATACATCAATCAGGGAGTGTAATTAGAGTACTGCTTCACACTGGCACACCAAGCTCATTGTGTAACGCACCGCAAACAGCTGTTTGCGTAGTGACGGCCGTGCTGGACTGGTGCGCACCAGTCCAACGCAGGCCGTGGCGGTGTTCAAGCCCATATGGTCGCCGAGCTGTGGTAGCTCAATGATAGAACAACAGTGACTGTCCAGCTGATCAAATTTGCTCTGTCCACAATGAAGCAATGACCTTATTATCTTCTTGTATGTAGGTAGGTGCCCCAGTATAGGTAGGTAGGCAGGCATAGGTAGGTGTTCCAGTAGTTAGCTAGGCATAGGTAGGTGTCTCAGTATAGGTAGATAGGCATAGGTAGGTGCCCCAGTAGTTAGCTAGGCATAGGTGGGAGTCCCAGTATAGGTAGGTAGGCATAGGTAGGTGCCCCAGTAGTTAGCTAGGCATAAGTAGGAGTCCCAGTATAGGTAGGTAGGCATAGGTAGGTGCCCCTGGTAGTTAGCTAGGCATAGGTAGGAGTCCCAGTATAGGTAGGTAGGCATAGGTAGGTGCCCCAGTAGTTAGCTAGGCATAGGTGGGAGTCCCAGTATAGGTAGGTAGGCATAGGTAGGTGCCCCAGTAGTTAGCTAGGCATAGGTAGGAGTCCCAGTATAGGTAGGTAGGCATAGGTAGGTGCAGAGCCGGATTAAAGCCAAACGGGGCCCTAGGCAGGGTAACCATCTTGCCCCCCCCCCCCCCCCAACCCTACATACCTTTTTTGTTTCTCAAACAAATACAGATATAGACATTAAAGTTCTGTCACTCAAAACAGTGTTTCATGATTGCTTCAGGTGGCGTTATCATCTACAACTGACCCTGCTTCGGTGGAAAGCATTCGGTGTAGTCAGCCATAGTGGATTTATTTGGATGATTGTTATTGTATTCTACATATACATGCTTGTTTGGCTCTGTGCTAAGTAACATGTATTATAAAGAGAAGAGGAGCAGAAGGCATCTTGTTGTAGAATACAATAGCAATCACATAAAACCACTATGACTGACTGAGTTCCACCCAAGAAGAGTCATTTGTAGATGAGAAGAGATATCTTCATAGACCGAATACTAACCTCTTTACATGGATTTATAGGAAGAGAGACAAAGAGAATTACATTAGACGGGAAGGTCAGCCGTTAGGAAGGGGATTATTTAGGCAGGGTGGTAAGATTAGGTGTGGATTAGGAATTTTTATTACGGGAAAATGTTAGGGTTAAACTAAGGAAAAATGGGAAATAAACCAAATAGCCAGCCAAATATAAATTTGTAATTTATTCCTGTTAAAGTTAGTTAGTTTTTAAGTCTAAAAATGTTACCTTCTGCAAGGTTTATATGTCCTCTAACTACTTGTGTGGCCAGCTTTACAACTAGTGTGTATGAGAAATAAGCAGACAAACAGATTGCTTGGTTAAAGCACATCTAAACCGAGAGGGATATTGAAGCTGTCATATATTTCCTTTTAAAAAATGCAGATTGCCTGGCTGTCCTGCCTATCCTCTGCCTCCAATACTTTTAGCCATATACCCTAAACAGGCATGCAGATCAAGCTCTCTGACGGAAGTCTGACAAGATTAGCTGAATGCTTGTTTCAGGTGAGTGATTCAGACACTACTGCAGCCAATGGGACCAGCAAGACTGGGGAGCAACTGGTGTTGTGTAAAAGGCAAATAAAATGGCAGCCTCCATATCCTTCTCACTTCAAGTGTCCTTTACTTGCTCCAGAGATAATAAGGTTGACCATAAAATGGGATTATCCCTGGTAGAAATAGTTATTTTTTTATTAAATAGGCAGCAGGTGAAGAAATGTCTCCTTAAAATTCACCTAAACTTGAGTTTCAACATAGTATCTAAAAAGCCTAGAAGTAAAAGAAAAAGTGATATTTAAAAGAAGTTGCAATACCTAAATGATACTGTGCCTAACCTAGTGTTTAAAAACACTAATAATAAATGGAAAACATAATTTAAAGTAGAGTGACCAGATTTTTGTGGGTCCAACCTGGGACAGGGAGGGGGGGCGCGGGGAATGGGGGGGGGGGCAGCACGCCGCGTCGAAAATGGGTGTGGCCATGACATTGTATGGGCGGAACATAACATAATGATGTAACAGCGAGGCATAAGAAAGTAGTGTTTACGCCATGATGTGGACAAACGAGACTTTGCATCATGGGTGTGCAGAAACTGTGTGATGCTAATAGTATACCGTAACCACAAAGCAGAAAACATAGCCATCTCTGACCATTAAATAATAAATGCAGTAACAGTTACCCCGGACACCAGAAAATTAACGCAATGCGGGCAAACATTTCACCAGAAAATAAACGCAATGCGGGCAAATATTTCCCCAGAAAAGAAACGCAATGCGGGCAAACATTTCCCCAGAAAAGAAACGCAATGCGGGCAAACATTTCACCAGAACATAAACGCAATGCGGGCAAACATTCACTAGAAAGTAAACGCAATGCGGGCAAACATTTCACTAGAAAGTAAACGCAATGCGGGCAAACATTTCACCAGAAAAGAAACGCAATGCGGGCAAACATTTCACCAGAAAAGAAACGTAATAGGAGCAAATTTCACCTGGAAAAGAAAGCATTTACTCACCTGGCAGAAGTCTCCAGCCTCTGGCGCGCTGCTCCCGGGACCACCTTCCTCCTGCTCGTCTCCGGCGCTGACAGGGCTACGGCAAGATGGCGCCCGAAGCCCTGTACTGGAGACACAAATAGTCATCTTGCCGTAGCCCTGCTCGCCTGCCGGTGTCGGAACAGACACCGGAAGAAGGAGGCTGGAGCGGGGCTGCGGGCAATGAACTGGCACAGCGTCTATAGACGCTGCTGCCAGTTCATGAGGATAGAGTGGCCAGAGTCCCGCGGCCGGGACGTCCCGCTGCTGAAAGCGGGACGTTTCCCGGGACCTCGTGCAGCCTGGGACAGCGGACCCCGAATCCGGGACGCGTCCCGGGCAATCCGGGACGTCTATTTAAAGTGATATTAACAGAAAAACAATAGTTCTGAAAAAAGGTCCCCAAAGGACCAGCACCACGCAGACTAATTATAGCTCAAATACTTTATTTGGCCATACAAAAGTGACAGCACTGCTGTCACTTTTGTATGGCTATAATTACTCTGAGTGGTGCCAGTCACTTGGTCACTTTTTGCTAATAGGGACCCCTTGGTACAGGGATGAGGACCTGGGCCCACACTTTTTTGACTTGCGACTTTTTGTGGGTGCTCCTGGATCCACGTTTTCTCCAAAACAATATTGCTGTTCTATTCTACTACTTCATTTTGCTCTGTGCTATCATGTTACAAAGATGGAAATAGTGTAATGCCTCTTCTCACACCAAATTTACCTAGGCACAGTTTCAAACACAGTGGAACAGGGCTATTCATTGTAATCATGAGAAATGATGTAGTAACCTATAGCTGGAGGTATAGCAGGTGGGACTGTCAGCATCTCAGTACTGGACAAAACACACACATTACCCGGCCGAGATGCTAGGATAAATTGTCCTGTAGTGCTCTCCAGCAGCTGCAGCTTAGCCATTCCTCTGCACTGATTCATGTTTCCAGCACCTTGTGATCTTTGACCCTAGACTGTTGAAGCGAGGTGTCCACTGGCCGGAAGCAGGATCAGACATTACACTGACATTCCAGCTCCCCGCTGTGCAGACAGCAGCTCTCCTGTATTCCCTCCCCCCTCACACGCTGCAGTTCGGATCTTTTCAATGATCCGGATGATTCGAATCGGATCATTGAAAAGATCCGGATCTTTGATCCGAATCTCGGATCATTTTACAAGGGAAGCATTCCAGGGGTGAAATGACTAGCAGGGCAGGAGAAGGAGAGGGGGGTGGACACACAGAGAAGGGGAGAAGATGGACAGAGGGCAATGATGAGTGGCCAGAGAAGGGAGGAGGGACGAGCAGAGAGCAGAAATGTTTGCACACAATACCCACATGCAGCAATCATATACTTTACATATATTTCACCTACATGTTCATCTGTATACCTTGAATGGAAACGTCGCACAGTGAAAGAAAGCATTCCCAGAAGATAAGTGCAGCTGTTTAGAGCGAGTGCAGGAGGATCATATTGCCCTGCAATCACAGTGCCTGCAAAGTTACTGAGCTGTGCTGAGCTGAGCCAAAAGTTTCCAATGTGCTCACTGTGCACAACTACGGAACAGACAGCCTATAATGTGCAGCCCATTGCAGCCAGTATGCGTGCTCTACACATATCTGGCAGTGGCACCCATGTCCCCTCTACCTGTCCCTGCAAGGCTGGCTCCCCTGAGTCCCCTCCAACAGAGCGATCCATCTCTGCTCTGCTTCCAGGACCCCGCTGCCCGCTGAGAGGGGGCGTGTCGCTCCCGGCCCCGCCCCTTTTGCGATCCGAATCACTCATTTTGATGATTCGGATGATTCGACTCACAAAATAGATTCGGATCAAAGATCCGAATCGTTCATGATGCGGACAACACTAGCACACACAGTACTAGCAGGAGAACGTGTGCACAGTGCTGCCACTAATAAGGAAACATCCAGTGTTGCCAACTTAGCGACTTTGTCGCTATATTTAGCGGCTTTTGAAATCGCTCTAGCGACAGTTTTTTAAAAAAGCTACTAGCGACAAATCTGGCGACTTTGTTTTGTGTTATTGGAGACTTTAGAATTTGGGAGACTCTAAGTTGCCACAGAGCTGCCGCTGGCTCCCGGCCCCTCCCCCATCCCAAAGCACGCCACTCACACACAGACAGCCTGACCCGTCCTCTCGCAGGGTAGCCGCCTAGTACAGGGCAACCAATCACCGCACAGCCAGGAACCTTCCAGACCAGTTAGGGGACGTCACTCACACTAGTCCCTCCCTGCTTCCATCGCAGCCTCGCAGGCACTCTTGCAAGTTGCTGGTGAGCAGGGGCGGTGACGTCAGGTGTGGGCCGGTTGCTGGAGCATGATGTGTGGGGGTGGAGCCGTACGATGGCCGCAGAGGTGCTGATCGCTTGGGGGGGTGACGTCAGGTGACAGGTCGCTGGATGATGTGTGGGAGGTGGGGTCGGGGGTGGAGCCGTTATGCAAATTACGTGATGACGTCATCCAGTGACTTCTAGCGACTTCTAGGACAGCCAATAGCTACTTTCCTTACTGACGAGTTGGCAACACTGGAAACATCCATCCTGCCGACATGCCAGGCACAGACTGATCCTCTCTGGCTGCTGATTGGCTCTTGAAATGTAAATACATCTGTAATCTTTCTGCAGCTGGCATCTATGACACTGCTCGGGCTTTCCTTCTGACATGCACTGAGATTGAGAGAAGCCAATAGCAGCAATATAGCTGCTCTCAGGAGGGGGATGATGCAGAGTGATCGCTGCATCAGCCAATGACTGGTCCACAACATAACCAGAGTCCTGTACTATTATGGCGCCTGGCCTGCACTGTCACACAGTGAGCTGAGCATGCCGACTAGAGAGCAGAGAGCGTCTTGTTACCACGGTAACGACGACACTCAGCCTTTTGGAAACTGATCACTGCTGTGGCAGGCAGTCTCCGCTGCCCGATGATTACATACTGGGGCCCCTTAGCCGCAGCAGCAGGCATTAACGTACAACAAATTACATGCTGAAGGGGCCCTTTAGACCCTGAATGGGGCCCTAAGCAGGAGCTTGTTGTGCCTGGTTGAAGATTCGGCTCTGGGTAGGTGTCCCAGTATAGGTAGATAGGCATAGGTAGGTGCCCCAGTAGTTAGCTAGGCATAGGTAGGAGTCCCAGTATAGGTAGGTAGGCATAGGTAGGTGTCCCAGTATAGGTAGATAGGCACAGCCGTCTCAGCCACCAGGCAGGTAGACATTTTTGCCTAGAGCGGCAGGAGGAGGGAAAGGCACTGCTGCACTGAGTAGTGAGAGAAGAAATGCCTCTCAGCTCAGTCAGGGGTCAGATTACAACAGCAGCAGCGCCTGACTC
The DNA here is from genome assembly GCF_040937935.1 of Hyperolius riggenbachi. Taxonomy (NCBI): domain Eukaryota; kingdom Metazoa; phylum Chordata; class Amphibia; order Anura; family Hyperoliidae; genus Hyperolius; species Hyperolius riggenbachi. The sequence continues at coordinate 179,395,886 of NC_090652.1, read as the reverse complement.
CACTCATAACTGATTCACTGATTCATTCAATTTCTTCAGCTCAATGATTCAAAGAACCACAATAATGAATGAGTCAGTGAGAGAAGGCACTCTCCTAGCTCACTCAGTTCCAGCTCACTCAGGGATCCATCCAAGTACAGCATCAGCTCCTGAGTCCTGACTCTTCACTGATTCATTCAGTTCCTCTCTCTCTCTGCTACTGGTAACTACTTGGATGTAGAGTGTAGCAGCCAGGCATGGACTGCCCCCCAGGCCGCCTTTCATTCAGTGATTTAGGGCCGGTCCAGTGCCTGGTGTATTCAGGTTTGTTGTTGTAAGGCAATGTCAAACACTAGGCTAGCTGATAAAAGTGCAATTAGAGGGCAGGCAAGCTGGTAAATATACACAGCATGATGCAGAGCTTGCCTGGAGGTTCTGTGGGAAAAAACCTGTCTGGTCTCTCCCCATTGTTAAAATGACTGCATGTGCAGATAAGGTGTTAAACAAGTTGAAAAGTTTTGACAGTCCCTAGACTCAAGGTCAGCTGCTTTCTGACTTGTGTGAGAGACTGGCAGGGACAGGAGTCCTATTACAGGCAAGTAGCCTCTGTGCGATGTGGGACTGCAATACAGATAAGCTCTCTGCTCTATCTCAGGCTATTCTCAGTCTCACTCCACTCCTCCTCTCTCTGGGCTAGTGCACGACAAAATCGCAAAAGCAATCGCTAGCAATTTGCGAATGCGACTTTGTGAAGCGATTTTTGAAAGAATCGCTCCAAAAAATTAGAAAAAAATCACAACACTGTTGTGTGAACACCGTCATAGGGTATCATTAGCCCAGCACTTTTCAAATCGCTGTCGATTTGAAAAGCGCTCAGAAGCACTCTTGGTGTGCACCAGCCTCCTTCGTTCACCTTTGTTTCCCTCTTTCCCTAGTGCTGGGTGTCTGTGGCCTCAATTCACGGAGCTTTATCAAACACTTTATCAAACGTTTGATAATTTTCCTCATGGGTGAAATCTAATTTTGAATTCACTAATGTGTTATAGATTTATTGATCATTTCATCGATAAAACATTCGATAAATCTATAACACCTTAGTGAATTCAAAATTAGATTTCACCCATGAGGAAAATTATCAAACGTTTGATAAAGTGTTTGATAAAGCTCCGTGAATTGAGGCCTGTGTCTTCTTGTGTCATACAGGAAAGCTAAATAAAAGTGAAATCCTGGTGAGGCAAATATCTTCTTCCCTCTCTTTCAGCTTTTCTCTCCTTTATTATTTCTCTGCATAAGGGCTCAGACACACTATAAGGTAGCGAAAACAGGGATTAGTAGAGATGGTGGTGAAGGGGAGGACATAGGTAGGTGTATATATGTGTGTGTGTGTGTGTGGGGGGGGGGGGATTGGCCTTGAGGGAATTACAGTGGCCATACTTCTGTTGACATGACAGCTGATCGACCAACCGTTTTGAGATTAGTGAATCGGATAAAAAATTTTGGGTGGAAATTGGTTGAATGTATCAATCTGAGATGTTGGGAAATCTGGGGCCAATGTGGTTGTCAGGTGCGATATCATGGCGTGCGATAACCACGAATTATAGACAATACGGAAACCCCGCCCGTTGTCCCTCAAAATGTATTGTGCCCCCCTGATGCCTGTGCTTTACCTGTCACACTGTTCACAGAGTGTCCTTGCTGTATTTCCGCATTGGCACTCCACGTGATTACTGGTATACATGGGGTGAATGTGTGACATAATTTGGGCTGAGGCTGCCATGATAACGGGCCTCTAGTCTGTGTTTTCCCCAGGCCAAAAGGTCCCAATCCTCCCCTGGTAGCAGCATAGTGTGTGTGTGTATGTAGTGTATGTCTACTGTGTGCTGTGTATAGTGTGTGTGTATAGTGTAGTGTGTATGTGTGTGTGTGTATATAGTGTGTGCGTGTGTATAGTGTGCTGTGTATAGTGTGTGTGTGTGTGTATATATATAGTGCGAGTGTATAGTGTGTGTGTGTGTGCTGTGTATAGTGTGCTGTGCATAGTGTGTGTGTGTGTGTGTGTGTATAGTGTGTGTGCATGTGTGTGTGTGTGTGTGTGTGTCCTAGTATAGGTAGGTAGGCATAGGTAGGTGCCCTAGTATAGGTAGGTAGGTAGGCATAGGTTGGTGTCCCCGTATAGGTAAGTAGATGCCCCAGTAGTTAGGTAGGCATAGGTAGGTGCCCTAGTATAGGTAGGTAGGTAGGCATAGGTTGGTGTCCCTGTATAGGTAAGTAGATGCCCCAGTAGTTAGGTAGGCATAGGTAGGTGTCCCATTATAGATAGTTAGGCAGGGCCTGGCTGGCACAGTAATAACAATTACCAAGGTCCAGCTGCAACAAATAGGGCTGTATAATGCAGTGTCAGTGGGCAACACACAAAAAAAACACATCAGGAGAACATTAGCTCTCAAAAGAGCTGTTGAGGGGTGCTATTTTAGCAATAACAATCAGCCAGGAGCAAGCTAAGAAGCCTACAAGCACCTAACTAATATTTTCCTATGAGAGTCTGCCAGCAGCTGTCCCTTCACTAATTACTGCAGGCACACGAGTGAGTGTAAAGGCTCATACACACGGGGCACAACTGTCGCCACAAACACGTGGCACGCGCATGTTGCGGCGACAGGTCCTCCATGTGTATGAGGCGCGTGCCACGAACTGTCGCTACTCAGAGCTGTCGCCAGGCGATTGACTTGGCCAATCGTCGGCAACAGCTGTCACAGCAACCGTCGCTAGTCCGCCACGTGTACTGCGTGTGAAGCTCCCTTTTAGCTGTGGGTAGCTGTCGCTAGTCCGCACGACTAGCGACAGCTACCCACAGCTAGAAGGGAGCTTCCGGCGGGGGGCCGAACCTTCGGCGACAGCTTCCGCTGCGTCTCTGTCTGTCGTGTAGACAGCTGTCACTCAGGCGGAGCTGTCGCCGAGCTTTTGCGCACAGGTCTCCTGTGTGCTAGCAACAGCTACAACGGTGCCTCGTGTGTATGAGGCTTAAAAGCCAGCGCTGCCTGCCTTTTATAAGGGGGGGAGTGGCTCCAGGAGAGAATGTAGCCTAATTGGCTACAATGTGCCTGCTGACTGTGATGTAGAGGGTCAAAGTTGACCCTAATGGCGCACTATGGGGGCGAACCGAACTTCCGCAAAATTCGCCTTCACTGGTGAACGCGAACCACCGAAAGTTCGCCTGGAACCGTTCGCAGGCGAACCGTTCGGGCCATCTCTAACAAATTTTTGCGGAAGTTCGCGAACCAAAAATCGGAGGTTCGGGCCATCTCTACACACCAGAGGGATGTGCTTTTTTCCCAAACGCAAACATGGGTCCTGCAGCATTTTTGCTGATTTCTGAGGCGATTCACCCTTAATGTTAAGTATAGGAAAGTGTAAAATCATTTTGAGAAGCACTAGATCAGAGCGATTTTCCAAGCGTTTTGTTACAGAAGCTGTTCAGTTACAGCTGTACTGTAACAAAAAATAAAAAACGATACACAACAACACTCCAATAATCGCTAGGCATGCTTAGAAAATCACTAAGCACACGCCTCGAAAAATCACTTCAAAAAGCGCTGAGCGTTTGCAATTGCGCTAGCGCTTTTTGGTGTGCACTGGCCATCACTCTGATTACATCTCTCTGACACTGCAGCTGTCCTTGATAGGTTTTGGGGCTCCATTTCAATATAGTGCATGGGGCTCCATGGAAAACTCGCACCAGGACCCAAGCTCCTTAGCTACGCCTCTGAGTATGTGACTTTGCCTATGCAATATCCTTTGATCACAGCTGTGGTCAGCAAACTCTCAGGGCTTGTTCACACTAGAGGCGTTTTTGGCCTTTTTACAAGCGCAGGCGATTTTTAAAATCTCCCCCAAAATGCTTGTGCAATGAATGTCTATGAGAAGGTTCAAATCAGAGCTGTCCATGCGCTGTGCGTTCAGCAAAGCGGTGCCTGGGCCATTTTTGGGGCGATTTTGGTATAATGGGAGGTATAGGAAGAGCGCTAAATGATCACAAAATCGCTTTGTGGGGTGATTGCGTTCGCGTTTTAAAGAATAAATACATGGTATTTATTATTTTCTGGGTCAAAGAGTTCACTTCCTGACTTGTGTCAGGGAGTGAATTAAAAAAACGTCCGGGAAAAGCGCTTAGAAAAGGACTTTTCACAAAAACGGAACGTCTTCCCAAGCGCATGGAATCGGAAAAAAAATTGCAACTAAAAAACCCCAATGTGAATGCTAACGCGAGCAGAACGCAATGTGAACAAGCCCTCAGGGTAGGAACACACTAGGCAGAATCACATATGCGTTTTCCATTACGTGCTATGGAAAATGCATATGCGATTCTGCCTTGTGTGTTCCTACCCTCAGAGGGTCTAGCGGCACACTGGAAGGCAGCAAAACTACTAAAAATATCTACTAAAATCAGACCCTATTGTGTTTTGACTAATACGAAACTAAATAAATCTGCATTCAATTACATATTAATTAATACACACTCTTAGGCCTCGTTCACATTGCGTTCCAATCGCGTTAACGTTGGACGTTTTTTGAAGCAATTTTTCTTTTCGCTTCCTGGCGATTTCTGTTCATTGGACGTTTTTGGTAAGCGTTTTGGTAGGCGTTTTTGCAGAGCAATTCCGTTTTCTGACTAACATCAGGAAGTGAACTCTTTGATCAGGAAAAGAATAAATACAACGTATTTATTCTTAAAAACCGCGAACGCAATCACTGCACAAAGCGATTTTGTGAGCGTTTAAGTTTTTCCAATACCTTCAGTTGTAGCAAAATCACCCCAAAAATGGCCCATGCAGCGCTTCTCTGAGTGGAAAGCGGACGGATTGCCCTAATCTGAACTAGCACATAGGATAGCATAGTGTTGGCGCTTTCAGGGCGATTTTGAAAAATCGCAGGCACTTAAATAAATTCAAAAACGCCTCCAGTGTGAACGAGCCCTTAGGAGTGTGTGTATTTCTTGGGATAGGATTGGCATAGCATTTTAGCAAGAGAGCGTTTTTGTCCTTTTCAGCCCCTTACACAGGCCTTGTTCACATTATAGGCGTTTTTGTAAAATTTTAAGCGCGGGCGATTTTCAAAATCACCCTGAAAGCGCTTGTGCAATGATTATCTATGAGAGAGTTCATATCAGAGTGGTTTGTTTGCAATCCACTTTGAAAAGCGGTGCTTGGGCCATTTTCGAGGCGATTTGCCTCAATGGAGGGTATAGGAAAAACGCAAAAAGCTCACAAAATAGCTTTGGCAAGTGATTGCATGAGCGTTTTTTCAAAAATTGTATTTATTTTTTCCGAATCTTTTTCTGGATCAAAAGACGGAAGCGCTCTGCAAAACCGCTTACAAAAACGCCCACAAAAACGAGCGAACACACAGAAAACGCAGGAAAAAAGCCCACCGCGGACGAACTCGCGAGCCGAACACAGTGGGCTCTATTCTCAATAACACATGCGGTAAGAGATTTTTTACCGCTATATTACCGCCAGTGATAATTTCCGCATTTTTTCCACATTCACTAAAAATGTTACGCATGTTTCCCGCATGCGGGAACAATGCGTAAAAAATTTTGGGAAACATGCGTATTTACATAGTAAACATGCGGAAACCATGCGGAAAAAAAGTTGCATAAAAGAACTTGTCCCCAAAAAAAATTAAAGTCCTCCAAACACAGCACTAAAGGCTCCAGACTCCATTTACGTCAATGGGAAGCAAAATATATCACCAAGTACTAGTAGGTGATAAAAATTTGGTAGTTAAGTCAGAAATAAGGTGCCTCTTTTTTTTTTTTTTTTGTGAATTTTGATTTTTTTTTGAGGAAACTACCGACTTTTGCGGACTTTTACCGCATTTTTTACGCATGCGGGTAATTAATGCGTAAAATTTTACGTATACGATAAATGTTCATGCGTAAACATTTGTGAATGTCAAGATGGTTTTTTTTTTCAGTCGGCAATTTATCGCAAGTGCATTTCCGCATGCGGTAAATCATTGAGAACAGAGCCCAATGTGAACAAGGAGTTCTGGTTCACTATGAGCTTGTTGGTCACTCTGTAACTTAAAGAGAACCTGTACTGAGTACAAATATTTAAAATAAACACATGAGGTAACTTCAAATGAACATTACATAGTTAAATTGCCATCAGTTCCTCTCAGAAGCTCACCATTTTCTTCTGACAATAATCCCTTCCAGTTCTGACAATATTTTGTCAGATCTGAAATATATCAGTTGCTGTCAGTAAAATATCAGTTGCTGTCAGTTATAGCTGAGAGGAAAACTGATGTACCAGGTAATGTCTATGTTTCCCTATGGCTCAAGTGGGCGATGTTACAGTTTAACTGTGTGCTGACCAGAAAGCGGTTATGGGTAATGGCCATTTTCAAAATGGAGGACGGAAAATTCCCTTGATCACAGTGAACAAACCGGACACGGGACAGGAGAAAGACACTGAGGAGTAGACTACATGGAAGGCAGGGCCGGCCCGCTCATGAGGCGGGGTGAAACTTTTGCCTCAGGCGGCAAATTTCTAGGGGCGGCATCCGCCCATCGGTGGGTGCGGGGAGCCGGCCGCCCAGCTGGAGGGGTAGCGGGCAGGACGGGGGTATTGGGCCTAGCAGCGGGGAGGGGGGTCGGACCCCCCCTCCCTCGCCTGGGTCCCCCGTCCTCCGCTCCCCTCCAGCTTTAAATAGATAAGAAGCGTCACTTCCTGCAACGCCGCGCACTGTATTGTAAGTAGACGGCGCTGCGGGAAGGGACGTCAGTGGAGCGCACGCTGGATCGAGCGAGGAAGAGGTGAGTCCTCCCCGCCCACTGCCTCTTACGAGTTGCGCTTCTTATCTATTTAAAGCTGGAGGGGAGCGGAGGACGGGGGACCCAGGCGAGGGAGGGGGGGGTCCGACCCCCCTCCCCGCCGCTAGGCCCAATATCCCCGCCCTGCCCGCTACCCCTCCAGCTCGGCGGCGGTGGTCCCCCCCACGGGGGGGGGGGGGGACGGCGGCAGCAATCATTTTTTCCTCAGGCGGCAAAAAGTCTAGGGCCGGCCCTGATGGAAGGTAAGTATGACTTGTGTATGCTTATTTTGACTTTTAATTTTCAGTTCAGGTTTTCTTTAAGGATAAGCTTCTACTAAATAATCACTTTATGTACAGGCTGTCTGGAAATGTACTTACGTTGTACCCCAAAAATCCAAATTACTCTCGTTTTATATTTAACCACTTGCCGACTGCCCACTGTAGATTGGCGGCGGCAAAGTGGCAGCCCCAGGACCACGTAACGCAGATTGGCGTCGGGTCCTGGGTCTCTTTCGGGCCTGGGCGCGCATCCGCCAGCAATAGGCTTCGCCCACCCGTGACGACAACCCGCCGGCCGTTCGGAAGCGCCGGCGGGATGTTAACCCCAGGATCGCCGCATACAAAGTGTATAATACACTTTGTAATGTATACAAAGTGTATTATACAGGCTGCCTCCTGCCCTGGTGGTCCCAGTGTCCGAGGGACCACCAGGGCAGGCTGCAGCCACCCTAGTTTGCATTAAACACACTGATCCTGCCCCCCCTTCCCTTTGATCGCCTACAGCACCCCTCAGACCACTGTTTGCACCCAATCACTACCCTAATCACCCATTAATCACTCCCTGTCACTATCTGTCAACGCTATTTTTTTTATTAGGTCCCTAACTGCACCCTGGGGGCTCCTGATCACCCTCCCACTCTCCCACCCCTCAGATTCTCCCCAGACCCCCCCCCCCCCAGACCCCCTCCCTGTGTACTGTATGCATCTATCCCCCTGTAATAACCCACTGATCACCTGTCAATCACCCATCAATCACCCCCTGTCACTGCCACCCATCAATCAGCCCCTAACCTGCCCCTTGCGGGCAATCTGATCACCCACCTACACCATCAGATCGCCCGCAAAACCGCCTTCAGATCACCTCCCAAGTGCATTGTTTACATCTGTTCTCTCCTCTAAACACCCACTAATTACCCATCAATCACCCCCTATCACCACCTGTCACTGTTACCCATCAGATTAGACCATAATCTGCCCCTTGCGGGCACCCAATCAACCGCCCACACGCTCAGATTGCCCTCAGACCCCCCTTTATCAATTCGCCAGTGCATTATTTACATCTGTTCTTCCCTGTAATAACCCACTGATCACCTGTCAATCACCCATCAATCACCCCCTGTCACTGCTACCCATCAATCAGCCCCTAACCTGCCCCTTGCGGGCAATCCGATCACCCACCCACACCATCAGATTGCCCGCAAACCCGCCATCAGATCACCTCCCAAGTGCATTGTTTACATCTGTTCTCTCCTCTAAACACCCACTAATTACCCATCAATCACCCCCTGTCACCACCTGTCACTGCTACCCATCAGATCAGACCCCCTATCTGCCCCTAGGGCACCCAATCACCCGCCCACACCCTCAGAACGCTCTCAGGCCCCAGCCTAGCCAGTGCATTGCTTGCATCTATTCTCCCCTCTAATCACACCTTGAGACACCCATCAATCACCTCCTGTCACCACCTGTCACCCCCTAGCACCCCCCCTACCCATCAGGCCCTAATTTGCCCCGTGTGGGCTCCTGATCACTTGGCCAAACTCTCAGATCCCCCTCAGACCCCCTTCCGATCACCTCCCCAGTGCACTGATTGCATCTATTTTCCCCTCTAATCACCCCCTGAGGCACTCATCAATCACCTCCTGTCACCCCCCTAGCACTCCTATCCATCAGATCAGGCCCAATACAACCTGCCATCTAAGAGGCCACCCTGCTTATGACCGGTTCCACAAAATTCGCCCCCCCACAGACCACCTGTCATCAAAATTTGCAGATGCTTATACCCCTGAACAGTCATTTTGAGGCATTTGGTTTCCAGACTACTCCTCACGGTTTTGTGCCCCTAAAATGCCAGGGCAGTAAAGGAACCCCACAAGTGACCCCATTGTATAAAAAAAAGACACCCCAAGGTATTCCGTTAGGTGTATGACGAGTTCATAGAAGATTTTATTTTTTGTCAAAAGTTCGCGGAAAATTGATTTTTATTGTTTTTTCCACAAAGTGTCATTTTCCACTAACTTGTGACAAAAAATAAAATCTTCTATGAACTCACCATACACGTAACGGAATACCTTGGGGTGTCTTCTTTCTAAAATGGGTTCACTTGTGGGGTTCCTATACTGCCCTGGCATTTTAGGGGCCCTAAACCGTGAGCAGTCTAGAAACCAAATGCCTCAAAATGACCCGTGAATGGGCCCCTTAGCGCACCTAGGCTGCAAAAAAGTGTCACACATGTGGTATCACCGTACTCAGGAGAAGTAGTATAATGTGTTTTGGGGTGTATTTTTACATATACCCATGCTGGGTGGGAGAAATATCTCTGTAAATGACAATTTTTTGATTTTTGTACACACAATTGTCCATTTACAGAGATATTTCTCCCACCCAGCATGGGTATGTGTAAAAATACACCCCAAAACACATTATACTACTTCTCCTGAGTATGGCGATACCACATGTGACACTTTTTTGCAGTCTAGGTGCGCTAAGGGGCCTAACGTCCTATTCACAGGTCATTTTGAGGCATTTGCTTTCCAGACTACTCCTCACGGTTTTGGGCCCCTAAAATGCCAGGGCAATATAGGAACCCCACAAGTGACCCCATTTTAAAAAGAAGACACCCCAAGGTATTCTGTTAGTAGTATGGTGAGTTCATAGAAGTTTTTATTTTTTTTGTCACAAGTTAGTGGAAAATGACACTTTGTGGAAAAAAAAATCAATTTCCGCTAACTTGTGACAAAAAATAAAATCTTCTATAAACTTACCATACTACTAATGGAATACCTTGGGGTGTCTTCTTTCTAAAATGAGGTCACTTGTGGGCTTCCTATACTGCCCTGGCATTTTAGGGGCCCTAAACCGTGAGGAGTAGTCTAGAAACCAAATGCCTCAAAATGACCTGTGAAATCCTAAAGGTACTCATAGGATGTTGGGCCCCTTAACGCAGTTAGGGTGCAAAAAAGTGCCACACATGTGGTATCGCCATACTCCGGAGAAGTAGTATAATGTGTTTTTTGGTGTATTTTTACACATACCCATGCTGGGTGGGAGAAATATCTGTGTAAATAGACAATTGTGTGTAAAAAAAAAAAATCAAACAATTGTCCTTTACAGATATATTTCTCCCACCCAGCATGGGTATATGTAAAAGTACACCACAAAACACATTATACTACTTCTGCTGAGTATGGTGATACCTTATGTGTGGCACTTTTTTGCACCCTAACTGCGCTAAGGGGCCCAAAGTCCAATGAGTACCTTTAGGATTTCACAGGTCATTTTGAGAAATTTGGTTTCAAGACTACTCCTCACGGTTTAGGGCCCTTAAAATGCCAGGGCAGTATAGGAACCCCACAAGTGACCCCATTTTAGAAAGAAGACACCCCAAGGTATTCCGTTGGGGGTATGGTGAGTTCATAGAAGATTTTATTTTTTGTCAGAAGTTAGCGGAAATTGATTTTTATTGGGTTTTTTTCACAAAGTGTCAATTTCCGCTAACTTGTGACAAAAAAAAATCTTCTATGGACTCACCATACTCCTAACAGAATACCTTGTGGTGTTGTCTTTCTAAAATGGGGTCACTTGTGGGGTTCCTAAATGCCCTGGCATTTTAGGGGCCCTAAACCGTGAGGCGTAGTCTTGAAACCTAATGTCTCAAAACGACCTGTGAAATCCTAAAGGTACTCATTGGACTTTGAGCCCCTTAGCGCAGTTAGGGTGCAAAAAAGAGCCACACATGTGGTATCGCTGTACTCAGGAGAAATAGTATAATATGTTTTGGGGTGTATTTTTACACATAACCATGCTGGGTGGGAGAAATCTCTCTGTAAAGGACAATTGTTTTAAAAAAATCAAAACATTGTCATTTACAGAGATATTTCTCCCACCCAGCATGGGTATGTGTAAAAATACACCCCAAAACACATTATATTACTTCTCCTGAGTACGGCAATACCACATGTGTGGCACTTTTTTGCAGCCTAACTGCGCTAAGGGGCCCAAAGTCCAATGAGCACCTTTAGGTGACAGTAAACACACCCCACAAATGACCCCATTTTGGAAAGTAGACACTTCAAGGTATTCAGAGAGGGCCATGGTGAGTCCGTGGCAGATTTCATTTTTTTTTTTGTCACAAGTTAGCAGAAGTGGAAACTTTTTTTTTTTCTGTCACATAGTGTCATTTTCCGCTAACTTGTGACAAAAAATAAAATCTTCTATGAACTCACCATGCCTCTCAGTGAATACTTTGGGATGTCTTCTTTCTAAAATGGGGTCATTTGGGGGGTATTTATACTATCCTGGAATCTTAGCACCTTATGAAACATGACAGGGGGTCAGAAAAGTCATAGATGCTTGAAAATGGGAAAATTCACTTTTTGCAACATAGTTTGTAAACATTATAACTTTTACCCAAACCAATAAATATACACTGAATGTTTTTTTTTTTTATCAAAGACACGTAGCACAATAAATTTGGACAAAAATGTATACAGAAATTTTACTTTATTTGACAAATTTTATCACAGAAAGTTTAAAAAATCATTTTTTTGACAAAACTCATCTTTTTTTTTGATGAATATAATAAAAACTAAAAATTGCAGCAGCAATAAAATGGCACCAAAAGAAAGCTGTATTAGTGACAAGAAAAGGAGGTAAAATTCATTTAGGTGGTAGGTTGTATGACCGAGCAATAAACCGTTAAAGCTGCAGTGGTCTGAATCAGGGGTCTAATCCTGGAAAAAGAAGTGAGTGGACTCACCCTAAAAACCTCTGCACCAAAAAATGGGCGTGGTTAAGCATAGCGTGGGCGTGGTCATGGGTGGGGCCAAATATGTATGGCCTTAGCAGTGGTATAAAAGGTCTGCCAGGGGAAGTTTGAGCTCTGTCGTAGTGTCTCCCCAAAAAGTAGATGTAATCTGACAGCATTTCACCAAAAATACACATAATCTGGCAGAGGTTCCTCCAAAATACAGATAATATGGCAGTGGTTCCCCCAAAATAGACAATCTGGCAGCAGCAGTTCCCCCAACATACACATAATCTGGAAGCAGTTCCCCAAAATACGTGAAACCTGGTAGTGGATCACCCGAAATACACGTAACACCCAAAACACATGTAATCTGGCAGCAGTGGTCCCCCAACATACACAATCTGGCAGCGGTTCCCCAAAATACACGTAATCTGGCATCAGCAGTTCACCAAAAATACAGATCTGACAGCAGTTCCCCCAAAATAGGTACCCCCAGTATAGCTAGCCAGGTCTATAGGTGTCCCCAGTATAAGTAGCCATGTGTGTAGTTGTCCCCAGAATAGGTGGCCAGATGGAGATATGTCACCAGAATAGGTAGCAAGGTGTATAGATGTCCGCAGAATAGGTGGTCAGGTGTATAGATATTCCCAGAATAGGTGGCCAGGTGTATAGATGTCCCCAGAATAGGTAGCCAGGTCTATAACCCCAGTATAGCCAGGTGTCCCCAGTATATGTAGCCAGGTGTATAGTGGCCCCAGTATATGTAGCCAGGTGTATAGGTGTCCCCAGTATGTAGCCAGGTGTATAGGTGTCCCCAGTATATGTAGCCAGGTGTATAGGTGTCCCCAGTATATGTAGCCAGGTGTATAGGTGTCCCCAGTTTAGCCAGGTGTATCGGTGTCCCCAGTATATGTAGCTAGGTGTATAGGTGTCCCCAGTATATGTAGCCAGGTGTCCCCAGTATATGTAGCCAGGTGTATAGTGGCCCCAGTATATGTAGCCAGGTGTATAGGTGTCCCCAGTATATGTAGCCAGGTGTATAGGTGTCCCCAGTATATGTAGCCAGGTGTATAGTTCTCCCCAGTATATGTAGCCAGCTGTATAGGTGTCCCCAGTATAGCCAGGCGTCCCCAGTATATGTAGCCAGATGTATAGTGGCCCTAGTATATGTAGCCAGGTGTATAGGTGTCCGCAGTGTATGTAGCCAGGTGTATAGGTGTCCCCAGTATATGTAGCCAGGTGAATAGGTGTCCCCAGTATAGCCAGGTGTATAGGTGTCCCCATTATATGTGCTCAGTATATGTAGCCAGGTGTATAGGTGTCCCCAGTATAGCCAGTCCATAGGCGTCCCCAGAATCGGTAGCCAGGTGTCCCCCCAGATGGAGGGGAGCAGCGCAGTGGAGAGGACTATTGTACACAGCGTGGGGAAGGGCGGACGTCTCCCCCCCTCCCTTCCCTCACGTTGTGGCTCCTCTTCCTGGCTCTCCCCTCCATAACGATTGCGGCGGTGGCTGGCAGTGGCAGCGGGCATCAGTGGGCGGGACTTACCTCCTCCAGTGTTCCGGCGAGTTGACGGCGTGCGTGCAGCTAGTCTGGTCTAGTGAAGACCAGAGCAGCGGCACGCACAGCGTCAACTCGCCGGAACACTGGAGGAGGTAAGTCCCGCCCACTGATGCTCGCTGCCAGTCACCGCCGCCAGCCACCGCCGCTAGCCACCGCCGCAATTGTTATGGAGGGGAGAGCCAGGATCAGGAGCCCCAAGGTGAGGGAAGGGGGGGGGAGACGTCCGCCCTTCCCCACGCTGTGCACATTGCTCCTCTCCACTGCGCTGCTCCCCTCCAGGGAAAGAACAATGAGGACAGCTCCTGCTTCACATTCAATAGAAAAAGTTTTTTACAAAGCATAAAATACACCACTGCATAAACACCAAATGTTACTTTAAAATCATATCTCACTGCCGATGTAACAAGCGCAGCCGGCTGGGCTCACACATACTCCGTGCACTTGTACCACATCAGTCACACCAGGGATCCCATCATACATCCGCTAAATAGTAAGGAACTGTCCATAAGTGCAGTGGTGTTTTTTATGCTTTGTAATAAACTTTTTCTATTGAATGTGAAGCAGGGGCTGTCCTCATTGTTCTTTTTCTGGTTTTGCCATTGCCAGTCCCATGCTCCCACAATTGTGTGGTATTCATTGTTAAAATACCTGTGAGTTCCAGGAACTATTTTTTCTTTATGAGCTCCCCTCCAGGGTGCTAGGGTGGACAGCGTCCACTCTCCAAAAAAAGTGAGTGGACGTCGTCCCCCCGCGTTCACGCAGGACTCGACCCCTGGTCTGAATGGAAAAAAAGGCTCTGGTCCTTAAGGAGTTTTATGACTGCAGTCCTTAAGTGGTTAAAGCATGTTCGTTACTTCGTAGCACACACAATTTTATCACATGATCCCTAGACATAGCAAACAATGTTAGTGCCCTGGAATGCAGGGAAGGGTCAAGTGGGCGTGTGTATGCAGATATCTAAATTCAGACTGGCTTTTGCTGTTGCCGTGTGCAAGCACTACTGTAGCCTGGTAGGGTATAAAAGAGTTATCGGGAAAAACCATAGTACTGAGGATCACATTAAACGAGTAAGAGATGATAACGGGGGTTCAGGGGTGCTTTTAGATCACTCTGATCTTAATTTGATTTTTTTTTAAATAAGATTATCGCTTTCCAACTTCAGCTACAGTGATAGCTAAGTTTGGAAAGAAAAACAAGAGCAAGATTTATTTTAATGCTTTGCTTTGACGACTGGAATCTTTGCTGACACGAAGTTAAAGGACGGGGACTAAATACTAGTATATCACCATGTCAAAAACAGCAAAAGCGGATGAGAAACACTCAGGATGTTTAGGTGAGTTACTGCTTATTGTTGATAAATTACAAATTAAATTGTTAATACACTTCAGACCACACCATAAGGGAGTATTTTGTGTAATTTATTTGTAGGATCCTGTGTCGTCTATCTTACCTCTGCAAAGTTTCTCATGTATCTTGGACACGCTTTGTCCACCTGGGTGAGTACACTATTTTAGAAGTGTTTTTAGGCACAGATGCAGGTTCTTTTATGTCCTTTTAAAAATGACCAAAGATGGAGCAGAGACCCTGGGGTCTATTTCTAATAAGGCTGATGAGATGGTTGCTTTTCTTTGGTAGTATTGTTTTGACTTGCTCACACAAACTAATATTACATTTTTCAGTTCTCTATGTTTTTGTGGGACTCTTTGGTTTGCGTACCTTGGGGCTTTTCTGCAATGCCAGTACCCTCTGAATCCCTAACCTTAAAGGGAAGATCCGCGGTTAAAAGAAAAAAAAATTATACTTCCCTGGGGCTTCCTCTATCACCTGGTGGCCGATATGTCCCACGCCGCAGCTCCGCTCCCAGCCAGTGGCTCGGGGTCCCTTCCGTTGGAGATGCTGACCTCAGCAGGTTGGCTTCACTTGCGCAAGCCCGTGGCTGCAGCGCTCGTGATTGCGCTCACATGGTCTAGACTAGCATTCCTTCCAGGCACAGTATTTCCCAGCCACCGGATGTTTCCTTTTAAACAATACCAGTTGACTGGCAGTCCTGATGATCTCTTTGGCAGAGCACCTGATCTGCATGCATTTTGCACGGCTTGTATGTCAGTTTACTGTGGGGTTTTTTTTTTTTGTTTGTTTGTTTTAAACCTGCTCTGTTTGCAGCACTTCTGTAACTAACTTGAAACAATGCTGAGTCTTGTAATACTTCTAGTGGATTTCGCTGAATCCATTGCGTCCTGTTGCAACAGACTATATTATTGTATCCCAATGTGATGCAATGATAATTATGATACATTCATATCGGGAGTAGTGGAGCACGTCCCCTCCGAGTAATGCACATTTACGGTCGCAGTGAAGGATACTTTTGTTGCACTGAATGGTGGCATTGCACGTCCGCTATGCTACTTTCTGTCACCATGGCAATGCAATTTTAACCACTTCACCCTAAAGGTGTTTTTACCCGAACGGACAAGAGCGATTTTTCACCTTTCAGTGGTCATCCTTTTCATTTGCCAATACCTTAATTACAATGAAATGATCTATATCTTGTTTTTTTCACCACCAATTGGGCTTTTTGGGGTTGATATTTGTTTTCAATAATTACTGTATTTTCTATGCATTTTAAAGAGAAAGACAAGGAAAAAATGAAAAATACACTTTCTGCTATTTCATCCCCTATAGTTTTAATATAAACACTTCTACTGTGCATAAAATCCACACATTTTATCTGCCTATTTGTTCTGGTTATCACAAGATTTTAATTGGGTCCCTAGTACAAAGTATGGTGACAATAGAGTATTTTGAAATAAAGGTGTATTATTTTAATTTTTTTTTGTGGTGGTTTTTTTTTTTTTTTATTTTATGGTCCCCCCCCCCCCCCCCACTATTTTCATGTGCACGGGAATGCACGCGCACAGCGACAGCAGCACTGTCTGACTTATAAAAACATTCTGGAGCCATTAAGAGGCTCTAGTCTAGCAGGACATTTTTATAAGTCAGCTTATAAATTATTATTTATTTATTGTACTTATAAAGCGCCAACATATTACGCAGCGCTGGACATTAGTTTAGGTTACAGACAATATTTAGGGGTGACATACAGCAATATGACAATACAGGAATACAAGAAAGACCAGATCATGCAGCACAGTATGAGTACAAGGTAATGCTTAGTCAGTCACTGCATGGGAGCATGGAGATTAGGCAAGTTAGGTTCACTCAGATGCATAGCATGGGTTCACAGTAATGGAGGTGCATGATCAGGTAGGACACAAAAGGAGGACCCTGCCCAAAGGCTTACAATCTAGAGGGAGAGGTAAGGACACGAAAGGTAGGCGACCAGAGTTCAGCTGTAGGTTTAGAGCACTTGTGAGGGGTGGTAGGCCAGAGTGAAAAGGTGAGTTTTGAGGGCCTTTTTGAAGATGTTGAAGGAGGGGGCTGCCCTAACGGGTGGAGGTAGGGAGTTCCATAGTTTTGGAGCAGCTCTTGAGAAGTCCTGGAGGTGTGCATGGGACTGGTGATGCGGGGGTGGGTTAGGCGAAGTTCATTGGAAGAGCGGGGTGAGCGGCTAGGTGTCTACATCTGAGTAATATCGGAAATGTAGGTTGGACAGGTTTTGTGGACAGATTTGTAGGACAGACACAGTCTCTTGAATCTGATTCAGGACTGGATAGGAAGCCAGTGAAGGGATTCAAGGAGGGGATCCGCCGTAGTGGAGCGATGGGAGCAGTGGATAATTCTGGCTGCTGCATTCATGATGGACTGCAGTGGGGCTGTTCGGGTCATAGGGAGACCAGACAGCAGGGCATTGCAGTAGTCAAGGCGGGAAATTATGAGGGCATGGATCAGGAGTTTGGTGGTGGCAGAGGTCAGGAAAGGGTGAATCTTACAGATGTTACGAAGGTGGAAGTTGCAGGACTTTGTGAGGTTTTGGATGTGGGGAGTGAAGGAGAGTACGGAGTCCAGGGTGACCCCCAGACAGCGGGCTTGAGAGGTAGGGCGAATGGTAGTGTGGTTAACAGTGACATGCACATCTGGGAGGTTCATGGATGGCCGGGGTGGGAAGATCATAAATTCTGTTTTGTCTAGATTTAGTTTCAGAAACCTAGCGGACATCCAGGACGAGATGGCTGATAGGCAGGAGGAGACCTTGTCCATGGTAGTGGTGGATATGTCAGGGGTGTGGAGGTAGATCTGGGTGTCATCTGCATACAGATGATAGTTAAAAGCCATGGAGGAGATAACTTTGCTGATGGAGGATGTGTATAGGGTGAACAGTAGGGGGGACAAGGACCGAACCTTGGGGGACTCCCACTGAGAGGTGGTTGGGGGTGGACGAGGACTTATTAAAGTCAGTCGTGAAGGAGCGGTTGGAGAGGTAGGTTGAAAGCCAATACAGGGCGAGATCATGAATGCCCATGGACTGGAGGGGCTGGAGGAGTAGGGGATGATCTACTGTGTCAAAAGCTGCTGAAAGGTCAAGGAGGAGGAGAATGGAGTATTTACCTTCAGCTTTAGCTAAGGCAAGGTCATTGACCACTTTGGTGAGAGTAGTTTCGGTTGAGTGGGCAGGCCGAAATCCAGATTGCAGTGGGTGTAGCAGTGAGTTGGCATTGAGGTACTGGGTCAGGCGTTTGTGAACCAGACGCTCAAGGAGTTTTGAGGCAAAGGGGAGGAAGGAGATAGGACGGTAATTGGAAGGTAGCGAGGGGTCGTGGGAAGGTTTCTTGAACAGGGGGTATTACAGTGGCCTGCTTGAAGTCTGAGGGGAAGGTGCCTGTGGATAGGGAGAGGTTGAACAGGGTAGTGAGGACTGGGGCCAATTCTGTGAAGTGAGGCTGGAGTAAATCAGAAGGGATGGGGTCAAGGGGGGGGAAGTAGTGGTATGGGAAGTCTGCAGTAGGTGGTTGACTTCCTCAGTGGTAGTAGGAGTGAAGGATGTGAGGGGAGGATAGGGTGGAGGAGGAGCTGGTTGGGAGGGGGTGGGAGGTGAAGATTGGATATTTCCTGGCAGATGGAGTTTAAGTAGGGAGCTGAACGTGGCAAAAAGAAGCCGGGGGTTGGAAGCTTGTGCTCCGATGAGCTTGGTAAAGTATTCGCATGAGCAAGGGCAGTGCGGAACTGCAGCAGGTTGGTCTTGTACTGTAGGAAATACTGGTTAAGTCTAGTTTTCCTCCATTTCCGTTCAGTTGCGTGTGTTTTCCTCTGGAGGTTGCGAGTATGGGTAGTGCGCCAGGGCTGGGGGTCGGTTGCGACGAAATATTGGTGGAGCAGCTTTCTCTAGGGCTGATGAGAGAGTTTGGCGATACTGAGCTGCAGCAAGATTAGAACAGGTTAGGGTGAGGAGAGGGCATGGAGGGGGTCAGCAAGGACGCTAGGGTTGAGCTTGCGTAGGTCTCGCTGCCATCGACCAGGTGGGTGGGCGGCTAGTTTGGAGGTGCCTTCCGTGAGGTGGTTGAAGGTGAGAAGGTGATGGTCTGAGGGTGGAAAGGGTGCGATGTCAAGGTCTGCAATGGTGGTGGATTTAGTGAATATAAGGTCGAGAATGTGACCTGCAGTGTGAGTGGGGGTGTTGGTGTGTTGTACTAGTCTAAGTGAGTTGGCAATGGTGAGTAGCCGAGTCACAGCGGAGTTCTTGGCTTCATCGATGGGAATATTGAAATCCCCAAGGATGATGGGGAGGTCAGAGGAGAGGATGTGAGGGAGCCAGGAGGCCAGGTCATTGAAATTGTGGGGTGGAGCCCGGAGGGCGGTATAAGACCGCAACAATGGCAGGGAGGGGGTGGTAGAGGTGGATGGTGTGGGCCTCGAATGATGTGAATTGTAGGTGGGGTGAGGACACGGAAGGTGCAGGATGGGGAGAGGAGCAGACCCACCCCTCCCCCAGTCCTGTTGTCTGGTCTGGGGGTGTGACTGAGGTGAAGCCCCTCCTTGGAGAGGGCAGCCTCTGCGGCAGAGTCAGAGGGGGTGAGCCATGTCTCAGTGAGTGCGAGGATGGTGAGGGATTTGGAGAGGAAGAGGAAGTGGACTGCTGTAAGTTTATTGCGGACGGATCTGGCATTCCAGAGACCGCAGGGTATGGGGAGCATGTGTTTGTGGGTGGGATGGATGGAAATAAGGTTGGAGCGAGGATGGATGTTGAGGTTATTTGTGGGCAGAGGGATGTAAAGTGTGTGAAGCAGGTCAGCGGCGGGTCAGTGAAAAATGGCGCCCAGCACCGTTTCATAAAAATGGCACCCCATTCACTTACATTATCAAACGATATTTATCGTTTTAAAAGGATAAAAAATGGCGCCGACCTTTTGAACGAAATTTATCGTTTTAAGCCCTGCTTTGCTGCCCTTTGGAAAATGTCTGCCCGTCGACTTTAACGTTTAATAGCACAGCCCCCTTAAAAGCTAAAAACACCAAATTTGGGGAATGTTAGGAAGAAAATTGTGAACAAGAGGAACATTTTTTTTTTTTCAAAAAGACCTTATAGTTTTTGAGAAAATCGATTTTGGATATTCTTCTTCTGACCATGGGAAAATTAAACGCCCGCCGACTTTAGCGGTTAATAGCAAAGCCCCTTTAAATGCCACAAACACCAAATGTGTAGGGAATGTTAAGAAGGACAGTGGGAACATGAAGAAAGAAAAATTGTTCAAAAAGACCTTATAGTTTTTGAGAAAATCGATTTTAAATGTTCAAAGAGGAAAATGTATCTATTTAAATTGCTAATGAAATTTTTGCAGAAACAATTCCCGCCGACTTTAGCAGTTTAGCAGTTAATAGCAAAGTTCCCTTAAATCCTAGCAATACTAAATTTGCAGAATATGTTAAAAAGATACAGGGAAACAATATTTAAAAAAAAATTAGAAAAATGTTATTTATTTATTTTTTTAAATTAAAATGTTTGTGTCATGTTCTGAGTGTGGGAAATTTTTGGAAAAAAATGACGTGGGGTCCCCCCTCCCGAGCCTCTGTAACCCCTTGTCCCCCATGCAGGCTGGTATAGCCAGAATGTGGATCCCCGGCCGACTGGGGCTTCGCACCCTGAGCTATACCAGCCCGCATGGTCCATGGTATGGGGGGGCTTCGGGGGGGAGGGCGGCCAAGCCTTCCCCTCCCCCCCCCCGGAGCCCTTGTCCAATCCATGGACAAGGGGCTCTTCCCCACCTCCGGTGCCCCAGGAGGAGGTGGGGCGACGACTCCCTGGGGGGGGGGGGGTTCATGGTGGCATCTGGGAGTCCCCTTTAAAGGACTTACGAGGCCAACTACGTAAAAAAAGTTAATTACCTGCCTCTAAGTTTCAGGCACGGAGGACGCCGTCCGCGCCCTCCGTGCAGCTCCGCCGGGTCCCCCGCTCATTATCCCCCCCGGGCCGGCTCCCGACCCCACGGCCCGGGTCGGGCTCTCCTTCCCCTCCAAAGATGGCCGCTTCCTATGGCCACGGCTGCGCAGTCCGCCTGGCCGCGAATGCGGCTGCGCAGCTCTAGGGCCAACCCCTCCGATCCACGCTACGTAGCGTGGAACGGAGGGGTTGGCCCTAGAGCTGCGCAGCCGCATTCGCGGCCAGGCGGACTGCGCAGTCGTGGCCATAGGAAGCGGCCATCTTTGGAGGGGAAGGAGAGCCCGACCCGGGCCGTGGGGTCGGGAGCCGGTCCGGGGGGGATAATGAGCGGGGGACCCGGCGGCGCTGCACGGAGGGCGCTGACGGCGTCCTCCGTGCCTGAAACTTAGAGGCAGGTAATTAACTTTTTTTTACGTAGTTGGCATCGTAAGTCCTTTAAGAAGGGGAACCCAGATGCCTGCCCCCCTCCCAGGAGAAATGAGTATAGGGGTGCAAAGTACCCCTTACCCATTTCCATAAAGGGTTAAATGAAATAAAACCGCAACAACGAGAAAAGTCCTTTAATGTTCTAAATTAAGCAGAAAAACTTACCTGTACCTTTAAGAAAAAATTCCCACGCCAATTAGGTCCCACCACAGTATCCTCCATCTTGCGATCTTCAGAAATACTTACCTGTACCTTTAAGAAAAAAAATCCCACGTCAATTAGGTCCCACGACAGTATCCTCCATCTTGCGACCTTCTGTTACATGTTGATTGAAGATCTCCGCTGTCCCGACGCCACACACGCCGCCCCCGCCGCACTGCTCTCAGCTATACTTAGTATAGCTTAGAGCAAAAAGCATCTTTAAAATGTGGCTCCAATGGCCCCCATTGGTTCCTTATCAGACCAATGGGGATCAGGAGGATCCCCATTTGGCCTTGGAGCCAAATTTTAAAGATGCTTTTTGCTTAGCTATACTTAGTATAGCTGAGAGTGTGTCTATAGCCGGCTCATTCAATTCAATACAAAAAGAACCGGCTCATTGATGAGCCGGTTATTATACCTTAGGATGCGTCCTGTGCGGACGCATAGCATCAGCTCCCGCGATCTCTCCCCACCTGCCTGCACCCGTCACCCTCACCTAGGGTGGCACCTGGTGCACCAGGTGCCAGGCTAGGTGAGGGTGACAGGTGAGAAGGCGGGGGGACAGCGGTAGCCGGTGCTATGCGTCGGTACGCAGGACGCATTGTAAGGTATAGTATTGCTAATTGGCGTGGGAGATCTTCAATCAAGGTAATTGAAGATCGCAAGAAAGAGGATACTTTATACGATGGATCGTTTACCGAGGATATGGCGTGGGAACATTTTTTTAAAGGTACAGGTAAGTATTTGTGGTTAATTTAGAACATTAAAGGACTTTTCTCGTGGTTGCGTTTTTATTTCATTTAACCCTTTGTGGAAATGGGTAAGGGGTGCTTTGTACCCCTATACTCATTTCTAAAGGGGACTCCCAGATGCCACCATGAACCCCCCCCCCCTCCAGGGAGTCGTCGCCCCCGCCTCCACCTGGGGCAAGGGAGGCGGGGAAGAGCCCCTTGTCCATGGATTGGACAAGGGCTCCGGCGGGGAGGGGGAGGCTTGGTCGCCCCTCCCCTCCAGAGCCCCCCATACCATGGACCATGCGGGCTGGTATAGCTCAGGGTGCGAAGCCCCAGTCGGCCGGGGCTCTGCATTCTGGCTTTCCCAGCCTGCATGGGGGACAAGGGGTTACAGAGGCTCGGGAGGGGGACCCCACGTAGTTTTTTTTTTAAATGTATTTCCCACACTCAGAACATAAAGAAAAAAGTTGATAGCAATTTATAAAAAAAAAAACGACGTGGGGTCCCCCCTCCCGAGCCTCTGTAACCCCTTGTCCCCCATGCAGTCTGGGATAGACAGAATGCGGAGCCCCGGCCGACTGGGGCTTCGCACCCTGAGCTATACCAGCCCGCATGGTCCATGGTATGGGGGAGCTCCTGGGGGGGGGAGGGGCGGCCAAGCCTCCCCCTACCCCCCCTCCCCACCCGGAGCCCTTGTCCAATGTATGGACAAGGGGCTCTTCACCGCCTCCCTTGCCCCAGGTGGAGGCGGGGGCGACGACTCCCTGGGGGGGGGTTCATGGTTGCATCTGGGAGTCCCCTTTAAGAAGGGGACCCCCAGATGCCCACCCCCCTCCCAGGAGAAATGAGTATAGGGGTACAAAGTACCCCTTACCCATTTCCACAAAGGGTTAAATGAAATAAAAACGCAACAATGAGAAAAGTCCTTTAATGTTCTAAATTAACCAGAAATACTTACCTGTACCTTTAAGAAAAAAATCCCACGTCAATTAGGTCCCACGACAGTATCCTCCATCTTGCGACCTTCTGTTGCATGTTGATTGAAGATCTCCGCTGTCCCGACGCCACACACGCCGCACTGCTCTCAGCTATACTTAGTATAGCTTAGAGCAAAAAGCATCTTTAAAATGTGGCTCCAATGGCCCCCATTGGTTCCTTATCAGACCAATGGGGATCAGGAGGATCCTCATTGGTCGATGAGGAACCAATGGGGAGCCTTGGAGCCAAATTTTAAAGATGCTTTTTGCTTAGCTATACTTAGTATAGCTGAGAGTGCGTCTATACAGACGCATTACCGCTGGCTGCCACTGCCCTCCCTGCCTCCCCCCCACCTGTCACCCTCACCCATGCTGGCACCCATGGGTGCATTGGGTGCCAGCATGGGTGAGGGTGACAGGTTTGAGAGAGGCAGGGAGGGCAGCGGGAGTTAGCGGTAATGCGTCTGTATAGACGCACTCTCAGCTATACTAAGTATAGCTAAGCAAAAAGCATCTTTAAAATTTGGCTCCAAGGCTCCCCATTGGTTCCTCATCGACCAATGAGGATACTCCTGATCCCCATTGGTCTGATAAGGAACCAATGGGGGCCATTGGAGCCACATTTTAAAGATGCTTTTTGCTCTAAGCTATACTAAGTATAGCTGAGAGCAGTGCGGCGTGTGTGGCGGCGGAGCGGCGGAGATCTTCAATCAACATGCAACAGAAGGTCGCAAGATGGAGGATACTGTCATGGGACCTAATTGACGTGGGATTTTTTTCTTAAAGGTACAGGTAAGTATTTCTGAAGATCGCAAGACAGAGGATACTGTCGTCGTGGGACATAACATATTATAGCGCGGGACCTTTTCTGAGGATAATGGCGTGGGAATTTTTTCTTAAAGGTACAGGTAAGTATTTCTAGTTAATTTAGAACATTAAAGGACTTTTCTCGTTGTTGCGTTTTTATTTCATTTAACCCTTTATAGAAATGGGTAAGGGGTACTTTGCACCCCTATACTCATTTCTCCTGGGAGCGGGGCAGGCATTCTTAAAGGGGACTCCCAGACGCCACCTTGAACCCCCCCCCCAGGGAGTCATCGCCCCCACCTCCTCCTGGGGCACCGGAGGTGGGGAAGAGCCTCTTGTCCATGGATTGGACAAGGGCTCCGAGAGGGAGGGGAAGGCTTGGCCGCCCCTCCCCCCCGAAGCCCCCCCCATACCATGGACCATGCGGGCTGGTATAGCTCAGGGTGCGAAGCCCCAGTCGGTCGGGGCTCCGCATTCTGGCTATCCCAGCCTGCATGGGAGACAAGGGGTTACAGAGGCTCGGGAGGGGGGACCCCACGTCATTTTTTTCAAAAAATCTCCCACACTCAGAACATAACACAAAAATTTAAATTTAAAAAAAAATAAATACAATTTTTTTTTAAATATTGTTTCCCCGTATCTTTTTAACATATCCTGCAAATTTGGTGTTGCTAGGATTTAAGGGGACTTTGCTATTAACTGCTAAAGTCGGCGGGAATTGTTTCCCCGCAGAAATGTCATTACGCGATTTAAATAAATAGTTTTTCTCTTTGAACATTTAAAATCGATTTTCTCAAAAACTATAAGGTCTTTTTAAAAAAAAATGTTCTTCTTCTTCTCACTGTTCTTTTTAACATTTCCTACACATTTGGTGTTTCTGGCATTTAAAGGGGCTTTGCTATTAACCGCTAAAGTCGGCGGGCGTTTAATTTTCCCACGGTCAGAAGGAGAATATTCAAAATCGATTTTCTCAAAAACTATAAGGTCTTTTTGAAAAAACATTTTTTCCTCTTGTTCACACATTTTTTCTTAACATTCCCTGCAAATTTGGTGTTTTTAGCGTTTAAGGGGGCTTTGCTATTAAACATTAAAGTCGGCGGGCAGACATTTTCCAAAGGGCAGCAAAGCAGGGCTTAAAACGATAAATATCGTTCAGGCAGGACAAAAGAAAAACAAGTTTTAAAACGATAAATTTCGTTCAAAAGGTCTGCACTATTTTAACCTTTAAAATGATAAATATCGTTTTAGACTAATATCGGGCAGAAGGGGGCGCCATTATTTAACCGGCGCCATTTTTCACTGGATGCGGTCAGCGGGGGATGCTTGTCTGGCAGCAGGCTTTGGCCCAGGATTGGGTGATATATCACCAGCTGCAAGTAAGAGTAGGAGGGAGAGAGTAAGCAAATGTGAATGGGATTTAAATGTAATGGGATTTCTGGCCTGGTGCACACCAAAAACCGCTAGCAGATTTTGAAACGCTTTTTCTTATTTTTCTGTAGCGTTTCAGCTAGCATTTTGCGGTTTTGGGAAGCGTTCTTGGTGTAGTAGATTTCATGTATTGTTACAGTAAAGCTGTTACTGAACAGCTACTGTAACAAAAAACGCCTGGCAAACCGCTCTGAAGTGCCGTTTTTCAGAGCGGTTTGCGTTTTTTTTATAGGGCTCTTTCACACCAGAGCCCTTTTTCCACGTTTTACCGCAAAGTCTATACTTTGCGTTAACCAAGGTAAAAGGAAAGTCCATAGACTTTACTTTTACCTTTCACACCCGGCGCTGTGTTTCGATACGTTGCGGTACGACGCATCCCGGCGCATTTTATCGTCGGGATTCGCCGTTTCCCCTTCGGGTTAATTAACTACTACCACCGCTACTCAGCGTTGCACCGGAGTTTCCCGACGACACGCCGCAACGCGTGCAGGAGCCGTTCTCCTGCACGCTTTCAGTGTGTAACCGGCCATACTTAACATTGAGGCAGAAACGCATCCGCAATCCAAAATCTGCAGCAGCCCGGGAGTATGCGTTTCTGCAAAACGCCTCCCGCTCTGGTGTGCACCAGCCCATTGAAATACATTACCCCAGCGGATCCGCACCCGCAAGCGGATCGCAAACCGCAGCGGAAACTAGGGTGGCCACTTGCAGTACCCCAAAAAGGAGGACATCACACCCTGAAAAGGAGGACATCGTACTGAGCGTGTCAAAAGTGGGTGTGGTCAAGCATAACGTGGGCGTAGTCATGGGTGGGGCCAAATATACATGACCTTAGCAGTGGTGTAAATTGTCTGCCGGGGAAGTTTGAGCTCTGCCGTAGAGTAGCCCCCAAAAATAGATGTAATCTGACAGCATTTCACCAAAAATACGCGTAATCTAGTAGAAGTTCCTGCAAAATACAAATAATATGGCAGTGGTTCCCCCAAAATAGAATGTGGCAGCAGCAGTTCCCCCAACATACACATAATCTGGAACCAGTTCCCCAAAATACGCGAAACCTGGCAGCAGATCACCCAAAATACACATAACACCCAAAATACATGTAATCTGGCAGCAGTGGTCCCCCCCAAACATACACAATCTGGCAGCAGTTCCCCAAAATACGCAAAATCTGGCAGCAGCCGTGCCCCTAACATATGGCAGCGGTTCCCCATAAATACAGATAATCTGACAGCAGTTACCCCAAAATAGGTACCCCCAGCATAGGTAGCCAGGTCTATAGGTGTCCCCAGTATAAGTAGTCATGAGTATAGTTGTACCCAGAATAGGTAGCCAGGTGTATAATGTCCCCAGAATAGGTAACCAGGTCTTTGGGTGTCCCCAGAGTAGTTAGCCAGGTCTATAGATGTCTCCGGTACAGATGGCCAGGTTTTTAGGTGTCCCCAGAATAGTTAGGCAGGTCTATAGGTGTCCCCAGTATATGTAGCTAGGTCTTTAGGTTCCCCCAGAATAGTTAGCCAAGTGTATAGGTGTCTCCAGTACAGATAGCCAGGTGTATAGTGTCCCCAGTATATTTAGCCAGGGCTATGGGTATCCCAAGTATATGTAGCCAGGTCTATAGGTGTCCCCAGAATAGTTAGCCAGGTGTCCCCCGGCAGGAGGGGCGAGCTCAGTGAAGTGAGAGCGGTAGGTACAGCAGTGTGAAAGGGAGGACATCTCCCCCCCCCTTTCCTCACCTTTGGGCTCCCCCTTCCTTGCTCTCCCATCTAGAACTAAAGTTTTGGGGTGGCTGGCAGCGGGTGAGACTTACCTGCCTCCTTCCACGGCGAAGCAGTAGTGATGTCCGGCTCATGAGTCATTTGAGCCTGTTCTTTCCTGTGACGGACTCATCCACTGAACCGAATCAGTTCAGTGGATGAGACAAGAACTGCAGCTGCACACAGTGTTTAGTTGCAGTTCCTGTTTCATCCACTGAACTGATTCGGCTCAGCGGATGAGTCAGATCATTACACTCACAGGAAAGAACAGGCTCAAATAACTCATGAACCGGAGGTCACAACGCAGCGCTTGGAGCGAGGCAGAGGTAAGTCCCGCCCGCTGCCAGTCACCCCAAAACTTTAGTTCTAGAGGGTAGAGCGAGGAAGGGGGAGCCCAAAGGTGAGGAGAGGGGGGGGATATGTCCCCCCTTTCCCACTGTGCCCACCGCTCCCTCTTCTCTGCGCTCTCTCCCTCCACACAGCCCAAAAAGGAGGACATCTGGCTGTCCTACCTTGCCTTGCGCCGGACGGAGGACAAGCAGTCCAAAAACCGGACTGTCCGGCCTAAATCCGGACGGATGGCCACCCTAGCGGAAACGCTCTGGTGTGCACTAGGCCTGCTGGGGGGGAGAGATTTCAGGAGAGCTAACAGTTCATGAGAAGCTGAGTAAGGTGAGGAAAGCAGAGCAGGTGAAATGAATATGGAGTGTGGTACATTGGGAGGATGCATATTGCAATGCAACTTGTAGATGTTTGCACAGGCAGAACATAAGAAAAAGTGCAGTAAACATGGTAATGGTCTCTGATTATAACCAGGAAGTTTCCAACCACTAAACAGTTTATATGAGTATGCAGTTAGTGCAAGCAAACCTGTGTAAATAAAGAAGCAGAGTCTACTTGTCCTTGCAACATATGTCCAGCAGTGGCATTTTTAGCTACAGCATTGGAGGCAGTTGTGGATGCAGAGTAGTAGTTTCCAGCAGTGTCCTGTGGCTGTTGAATCCTGTTTGAATTCCTGGATGAATTCTTGGTAAATTTGTGGGTACGTTGTAGAGCACCAGCTTGTCATTAAGTGAAGGGTAGGGAAGGTTCAGGGAGGTGTTTTAAAAAAAATAAAAATACTAATCCACTTACCTGGGGCTTCCTCCAGCCCGTGGCAGGCAGGACGTGCTCTCGACGCCGCTCCGGAGGCTCCCGGTCTCCTCCGGTGGCCCACCCGACCTGGCCAGGCTGGCCTCTTGTGCGCTCCGTGTGTCTCACGCAGTCGCGCTCGCGTCATCAGAAGTCCTCCAGGCTGTACTGCGCAGTAGTTCTGCGCCTGCGCAGGACGGCCGATGACGTCAGTGAGACGCACGTTGGAGCGCAAGGAGAAGCCCGATGAGGAAGCCGGCTGGCCAGGTTGGGTGAGCCACCGGAGAAGACCGGGAGCCTCCGGATCGGCGTCGAGGGCACATCCTGCCTGCCACGGGCTGAAGGAAGCCCCAGGTAAGTGGATTAGTATTTTTTATTTTTTTAAACGCCTCCCTGAACCTTCCCTTTAACCTCCTTGGCGGTATGAAAAATACCGCCAGGAGGGAGCGCAGCAGTTTTAAAAAAAATATTTTTTTTTGTAATCATGTAGCGAGCCGAGGGCTCGCTACATGATAGCCGCTGCTGAGCGGCATCCCCCCGCCCGCTTCGATCGCCTTCGGCGATCTCCGATCAGGAAATCCCGTTCATAGAACGGGATTTCCTGGAGGGCTTCCCCCGTCGCCATGGCGACGGGGCGGGATGACGTCACCGACGTCACTGACGTCGGGACGTCATTGGGAGTCCCGGGCCACCCCTCGGCGCTGCCTGGCACTGATTGGCCAGGCAGCGCTGGGGTCTGGGGGGGGGCGCGCGCCGCAGCAAATAGCGGCGATCGGGCGGGGGCCGGCGGCGATCAGAGTGCTGGCGCAGCTAGCAAAGTGCTAGCTGCGTCCAGCAAAAAAAAAAATTATGAAAATCAGCCCAGCAGGACCTGAGCGGCACCCTCCGGCGGCTTACCCCGTGTCCAGCACGGGGTTACCGCTAAGGAGGTTAAGGCAGCGTGCATACTATAGAAGGACCCTTAGGGCTGGTTCACACTACCAGTGCTTTTCTAAGTGCCAGTGATCTGAAAAGCGCTTGTTAATGTAATGCTATTTGTAAATTATTATTTTTTTTATCGCTTAGCTCAAGAGAGCACACTCAACATCACACTAGCAAGAGCTCCTTTTTTTGAATCACTGGCACTTAGAAAAGTGCTGTAAACTAGCCCTAAGGGCTCTTTCACACAGGGACGTTGCGTTAGAGGCGACGTTATGATCCCGTAACATCCGCCTAACGCAACGCATGGTGGGGTTAAATTTTGGACGTTACCAAGAGAGGCGTTATGCGTCTCTTGTTGCACCGTTTTCGTTCGATAGTGATAGAACGAAAAGGGCGCATGCGACAAAAGACTGGAGACCACGTGATCGGAACACTCCGCATCACGTGGTCCCACCAGCCAATAAGCGGCCGCTCCAGGAAAAAAAACACTGCAGTGCAGTGAATATTAATTACCCAAAAAAACTAAAAAACAAACATTACTGAGCATGTGCAAACCGCGTATAACGCACAGCATGCTGCACTTTCATTGAACGTGCAGTGTTACACTGTAACGCAACGTGGGCACTGAACAGCCCATTTTTTTCATTGCTGTGAGTTGGGCTGCGTTACAGGCTTCTCTAACGTGCGCCTGTAACGTCCCACTGTGAAAGCAGCCTAAGGCCTGGGACTCACTAGCTGCAGTTTTCGCTTGTGATTTGAAAAGCTAAAGTAATGGTATGGGTGTTCTTGTTTTGTTTACAAATCGGATCACACACATAGCATTACATTAGCAAATCACAAACCCTTACAAAAAGGCTTACAAAAGTGTTGCTCATGGGTTCCAGATCTAGTATCACTTGCAGAACATGGAGTAGGTATTTGGCCTTAGATGGTCTTCTGTGTAGACATATAGAGACATCCCTAGACTTGGCAGCTGATCAGCTATTCAATTTGATAATTATGGAATTGGATGAAAATCTGTGCTGCCAATAGCATGCCCGACCGATTATTCAACCAATTTCAGGTGGAAATTGGTTGCATGTATTGATTGTACATTGTAAATCTCGTGCTGATTGGGTGCATGGCGGTATTGGCTCACCATATCTGGATGAGCAATGAACGCGACGGAACCCCTGGTGCTGTCCAGTCTAGTATAAATGTGGCCCCTGTGCAGGTGTATGGTCAGTCTGACATATACCTGACTTCAAGTGCTGTGAATTGAATGGTATGGAGGAGACTTTGGCCTCGATTCATCAAGACTTATCGAATTTTTTAACGACAGCTCGGTAAAATACCGAATTCGTTAAGTTGATTTCAGGATTCATCAAATTTATCTACAGCTGTTAGCGAGCATTCGGTAATAATTCGGTAATCATTCGTTAGTGATGCATTAAAACGGAAGAAAGTGCAATTCATGAAAATGAAAGTGGGCGTGGTTTAGCGTTAAATTTAGGATAAGTTATCTCCTTCACTGCTCTGTCGTTATTCCTGTCACATCATTGCTGACAGAGAAGATGGAGCCATTTGAAGGGGTTATGTATCAGCTGAGAGTGATTCAAAGGTGCAGAAGGGCAAGAATAAGGTGTAGAACCATATCAATTTGCAAGAGAATAGATTTATTTGCTATAACGGGACATCTGCATTTCTCTTGAATCATCCTGTAAGAGAACACAGGCAGTGCCAGGCAGGGCCGGGCTGAGGCATAGGCTGGAGAGGCTCCAGCCTCAGGGCGCAGTGTAGGAGGGGGCACACAATTCATTCAGCTGTCATTCCTAATTGTGTTTGAAGCAGAAATAAATAAGAAAAGGGGATACATGGCGGTGACTGCATGCCAGATAACTAGATATTAAGGTGTTGGGGAGGTTGTGGGCCCTGTGGCCCTCTTAGTCTAATAGCAATCAGTGTGTGATGGCTGGGGTGGCAGGGATGGAGGGGCGCACTTTAGTGTCTCAGCCTTGGGTGCTGGAGGACCTTGTCCCAGCTCTGGTGCCAGGGTTAACTAATTTGCTAGCTGCACTATATTTTATTTATTTATTTATTTATTTTAGAAAAGGCTCCTATCAAGCCGCAGCTGGCGAAATTGTGGAATTGTCCCAAGCCACTTCCAGAATCCTGGTCCAGGTGTTAAGCCCTATTTAGAATGTTGCTACGTAGTGTTCAAAGGACTGCCTTTTACCCACAATTCCATGGGAATCTTATGGCCTTGTGTTAAATTACCACTGTAAAATGGAAATATCGACACGTTACCGAATGGTTACCGAATTGTTATCGAAATTTTATCGAATTCACACCGAATGCAGAAAAACCTTGATGAATACAACTAGAAATCGATAAACTCGAATTCGGTAATTTAACAAACTCGAAAAAGTTATCTCAAAGACAATGATGAATCGAGTCCTTTGTCTGAGAAGAAGTGGACAAATTTCTCACACAGGTCCTGTGAAGATCTGATGCTGGATTTCCAGCAAGATGGATTGCAGAGATTGGCAACTATGCAGAAAAGTTGGGGAGGTCTATTGGCTGCATTTGCAATCCCCTGAGACAGGAATAAGGACTTTTTTTTTTTTTTTTATCAGCGTTGGATATTTTTCAGGGGGCTGATGTCTGCACCCCTCATTCTTTAGTTCCTTTTACAGAGTTGTCAAACCAGCGAGTGTGATGTAATGGTGCAGAATGTTTAACCCCCCCTAGCGGTATAAAAGATCCTGAAAGCGGTATTGATGAGTCAGGCTCGTCAATGCCGCCAGGGAGATTTCTAGCTGCACTGCCCCTCCGCCTTGTCACTTCTGTGGGCTTTCCTAGGATGACCGGATGCATGTCTGCACACTGTGGGTAGCGATCAGTGCTGCTTGCGAATTTTCGCCTAAGTCATTTTCGCATCGAAAATCCGGTTTTCGAATTCGCTGAATTTTCACACAAATCTTCAGAAATATTAGCGTTTTCGACCAGTAGCGAAAAGTAAAGGGGACATGCGAAATTTTGAAAATAATTGTTATATTCGACATGTGCTTAGCATGAAAAATTGAAAATTGATAGAAAGTAATGTCTTCTCTCCCCATATTAGGCCTCCCATGATTCTTAGCAGCACAATTGACCCAGGAACCATATAACTACAACCGATCAGACAACAGACAGCCCCCTGAGTATAATACTAGCTCTGTCTCTGACACACACAGCCTCTGTTGGGAAAAGTTAGTGGATGTGATAGGTGTAGCTAGCTACTGTAGATAGCTAGCTGTAGATAGCTAGCTACTGCTCATTTATTTGAAACCTATTGTGTTTGTGGTTTGAAAATCTCCACAAATACAAGCTACAGCAGGCTGGATTGTAGTTGTATTCTAAGGCCCGGTTCACACTTGCGGTTGTTTGCCAAACGGACCGGATGACCTGACCGGATCCGGACCGGATCCGGATCGGAACCGTACGGTTCTGATCCGGATCCGATCCGGATCCGGTCAGGTTGCATCAGGTGTCCATCAGGATGCGATCCGGATCAGTTTGGCAAAAAAACGTTAAAAACAAAAAAAAAGTTGGGGGTCTGGGAGGTCAGCAGAAGGGGGACCTGTGGAATCAGGCCCTCTGCTGTTTAGCACTCACCTCCACCTGCGACATGCTGCCAACATCTCCGGATCCGGATCCAGCTGT
The DNA here is from genome assembly GCF_040937935.1 of Hyperolius riggenbachi. Classification (NCBI taxonomy): domain Eukaryota; kingdom Metazoa; phylum Chordata; class Amphibia; order Anura; family Hyperoliidae; genus Hyperolius; species Hyperolius riggenbachi. The sequence continues at coordinate 179,363,097 of NC_090652.1, read as the reverse complement.
GCTGCTCCACTCCAAAATGCTTGCCCATGTGTCCCCATCCAATATCGCCGCAACAATCCCCATAGGAAGTGGGGTAGAACATCCGGATTTCTCAGCCTGTGTGTTGTGCGCTCTCCGGTTCCCATTGGTTTGTATTGGCCGGATGGTGCAGTCCGGCTCCGCCCCGGATACGGCTGCCGGAGGAGCCGGATGAAAAAATAGCGCATGTTGGAACGGAGGCCGGAGTCCGGATCCGGCCCGGATCCGGTCCGGCTCCGGACGCATGTGAACGGACGCATAGGCTTTCATTGCTATGCCGTGCGTCCGTTCCGTCCGTTCTGCAAGCGGTGCGGCTCCGTGCCGGAGCCGCACCGCTTGCAGAACGGACGGAACGGACGCACGGCATAGCAATGAAAGCCTATGCGTCCGTTCACATGCGTCCGGAGGGCCACCGCAAGTGTGAACCGGGCCTAAAACAAAAGTCTTTTTTTTTTTTTAAGAGAACTGTAGTGAGAGGTATATAGAGGCTGTCAAATGTATTTCTTTTAAAACAAAACCAGTTGCTTGGCAGCCTTGCTGGTCTGTTTGGCTGCAGTAGTGTCTGAATCACACCAGAAACATGCATGCAGCTAATCTTGTCAGATCTGAAAACGTCAGAAAGACCTGCTCTGCTGCATGCTTGTTTTGTGTCTATGGCTAAAAGTATTAGAGGCAGAGGATTAACAAGACAGCCAGGCAACTGGTATTGTTTCAAAGGAAATAATTATGACAGCCTCCATATTCTTCTGGCTACAGTTGTCCTTTAAAGGACAACTGTATTGAGAGGTATATGGAGGCTGACCCCCCCCCCCCCCCCCACCACCACCACCACCACCACCACTGTCAATTTATGGAATATGTACATTGGCTGCTTCTCCTGGACCTGACTTATGTGGGTGATGGTCACTCTGACCGAGCCGCTGCTCCACCCGCCACTGTCATTTTATGGGATATGTACCACTGCCTGCTTCTCTTGCCTTATGGGGGTGATGGTCACTCTGACTGACCCGCTACTCGTGCCACCACTGTCATTTTATGGGATATGTTCACTGCCTGCTTCTCCTGGACCTGACTTATGGGGGTGATGGTCACTGACCGAGCCGCTGCTCCCCCCCCCCACTGTCATTTTATGGGATACGTACCACTGCCTGCTTCTCTTGCCTTATGGGGGTGATGGTCACTCTGACCGAGCTGCTGTTTCCCTCGGCCTCTGTAATAAATAATACTGACATGTGCACTTGATAAAATATTTTTTTTTATTAAAATTACTATGTATATTGAGGCGTAATTTTAAAATTTATTTTCTCCAAAACTATAAGGTCTTTTTGAAAAATTATTTTCCCCCTTATACCCACTGTTCTCCTTAAAGGGGAACTGAAGAGAGAGGTATATGGAGGCTGCCATGTTTATTTCCTTTTAAGCAATACCAGTTGCCTGGCAGCCCTGCTGATCCTCTCTCTGCCTCTAGTACTATTAGCCATAGCTCCTGAACAAGCATGCCGCAGATCAGGTGTTTCAGACTTTAACCACCCTGGCGTTCTGATTAAATCGCCAGGGTGGCTGCGGGAGGGTTTTTTTTAAATAAAAAAAAAACTATTTCATGCAGCCAACTGAAAGTTGGCTGCATGAAAGCCCACTAGAGGGCGCTCCGGAGGCGATCTTCCGATCGCCTCCGGCGCCCAGAATAAACAAGGAAGGCCGCAATGAGCGGCCTTCCTTGTTTTGCTTATATCGTCGCCATAGCGACGAGCGGAGTGACGTCATCGACGTCAGCCGACGTCCTGACGTCAGCCGCCTCCGATCCAGCCCTTAGCGCTGGCCGGAACTTTTTGTTCCGGCTACGCTGGGCTCAGGCGGCTGGGGGGACCCTCTTTCGCCGCTGCTCGCGGCGGATCGCCGCAGAGCGGCGGCGATCAGGCAGCACACGCGGCTGGCAAAGTGCCGGCTGCGTGTGCTGCTTTTTATTTGATGAAAATCGGCCCAGCAGGGCCTGAGCGGCGACCTCCGGCGGTGTTGGACGAGCTGAGCTCGTCCAGACCGCTCAGGTGGTTAAAGTCAGATCTGAGAAGACTAGCTGCATGCTTGTTTCTGGTGTTATTCAGATACTACTGCAGAGAAATAGACCAGCAGGGCTGCCAGGCAACTGGTATTGATTAAAAGGAAATAAATATGGCAGCCTCCGTAAACCTCTTACTTCAGTTCCCCTTTAACATACTCTGCTAATTTGGTGATTCTAGTTTGTAAGGGGGCTTTGCAATGTAATGCGAAAATAACGGACAGGCGAAAATTAACGTGGAAATATTCGATCAAAAATTCGCCTGTCGAAAAGAAATTAGTGATTTTTTCGGCGAAATAATTTTTGCATTTTCGCTCATCACTGGTAGCAAACTGTGCTACCCACAATGTGCAAACCACGCATCCAGTCATCCTCGGGAAGCCCTAATAGAAACTGGTGGAGCAGAGTAGTTGTTTCTCACCCTCCCTGCTATGATAACCCCCTGATCCCCCACCACAGCGATCGACAACACCCCCCCGCTCCTCCAGTTCCCAGCGCTAACAGGAATGTGGATTACTCACCATCCATCTATCCATTGGCAGCCACGCACCTTCCTCCACCGAGCTCAGCTCCGGTCTGTGATCCAGTACCGGGACGTGGATTGATGACGTCATCAAGCGGTGTCCCGGTAGTGTACACAGACCTTAGCAGTACTTGGCGGAGGAGGGTGTGCGGCTGCCGCTGGATAAATGGATGGTGAGTAATCCACATTCCTGTAAGTGCCTGGGTGGGGGGGGGGGGATGGGGATGAGGGGTGGGGGTTGCCTAGCACTACTACTACTGCCCTAGCTATACTATGAGTGAACACGATAAATCCAGCGCTGGAGACTTCGGAGCAGCCGGCGCCACCATAGGCCATAATAGGAACTACGGCTATAGCAGGCACAGGGAGTAACTGTGCCAAGTGTGGGGCACTTGGCTTGATTACGGAGAACAGCAACCTTTTACATTTTTTTCTATTGACATGAATAGGTAAAATCTGATTAGCTGTTTGTAGCTCTGCCCATATGTGTGGGGGGACGCGAGACCCCCAGAACATATCATCCCAGATAGTAAGGAATCTGCATACCAAGGTGTTTTTGAGTGATTGCCACACACACACAATAGATTTTTTTTTTTTTTTTTTTTTTTAGAAATGGCTTGAATACAAAAAGGAGAGGGGGAGGGGAGACCAGTGGTGCTCAGCAGAGCTCGAATATTCGAGTAGCTCGAATATTCGAGCTCTTTTCCAGCTATTCGAGCTCGGTATTCGAGCTCCGAATAGCTGCGGCTATTCGAATGGGCTATTCGAGTAAACGCGAATAGCCCATTCACTATTCGAGCTATTCGAGCAAACGGCGCTATTCGAGCTCGAATACCGAGCTCGAATAGCGTCATAGCCCAGATTGATGTCCTTAGAGCCAATCAGAGGGCTCCCAGGCCCTCTGACGGCAGCCAATCACAGAGGGGGACCCTGGCCAGCCCCTACCCTATAAATAGCGGCCGCCATGTTCCGTTTCTCCGTCCTTGCCTGAGACTTGCATAGAGAGAGAGTTGCTCCTTTGTGCTTTGGCTTAGCAAGAGCTTTATTGTGGTCATTTACCTAGCGTTTTTGCTCACATACACCTCCTATACACACCTATATTGTTGTTAGTTAGATAGACATTGTATTTTAGTTAGTAGCTTTTGTGTTACATAGAGACAGGCCAGCTGCTGCAGGCTTACAGCTTTAGGCCTCAGGGCCTGCCTGTGTGGGCAGCTGTCCTCCTGTCCTCTGTTAGTTTATTTCTCATTAGTATTAGACAGTATTAGACAGTATTAGTATTAGATAGTATTAGACAGTATTTCTGCTGTCCCTTTACTACTTAGTGATTGTTATATACTACTGTAACTGTACTAGGACACTCACTGTCACTGTTCATACTAGGCTACTAGCTCGGACTCCTGCGTGTGTGTGTGTGCACTCACTGTCTGTGTACTGTACACACACTCTATTTCCTTCTGATTACTGATTGATTATTGTAAATTCTACTTCCTGACAGTTACTACTTACTTACTGTAGTAGGGACACTCACTCAGTCACTGTTCATAGGCCAGCTCCTGCGCGTGTTTGCGCGTGCATGCACTCACTGTCTGTAGTGTACACACACTCTATTTCCTTGTGATTACTACTGATAGTGATTATTGTAACTGCTGCTAGTTGTACTTCCTGACTGTTACTACTTACTTACTGTACTAGGGACACTCACTCACTCTCTGTTCATAGGCCAGCTCCTGCGCGTGTTTGCGCGTGCGTGCACTCACTGTCTGTAGTGTACACACACTCTATTTCCTTGTGATTACTACTGATAGTGATTATTGTAACTGCTGCTAGTTGTACTTCCTGACTGTTACTACTTACTTACTGTACTAGGGACACTCACTCAGTCACTGTTCATAAGCCAGCTCCTGCGCGTGTTTGCGCGTGCGTGCACTCACTGTCTGTAGTGTACACACACTCTATTTCCTTGTGATTACTACTGATAGTGATTATTGTAACTGCTGCTAGTTGTACTTCCTGACTGTTACTACTTACTTACTGTACTAGGGACAATCACTCACTCTCTGTTCATAGGCCAGCTCCTGCGCGTGTTTGCGCGTGCGTGCACTCACTGTCTGTAGTGTACACACACTCTATTTCCTTGTGATTACTACTGATAGTGATTATTGTAACTGCTGCTAGTTGTACTTCCTGACTGTTACTACTTACTTACTGTACTAGCGAGTCGGGACACTCACTCAGTCACCTCACCCACCAACCCACTCCATTAAAGTACCCCACTTTTCTCCCGCCCTTTTCAAAAACTTTTGTCTTTACGCCCAAAACATCGAAGATGTCTGGAAGTGGCAGCCAGCGCGGTTTGGGCAAGGGGAAGGGCAGCAAGGGAATCAGGAGGAGAGGGAGCAGCATTGTGGCAGGCCGCGGCCGCGCCACCATGCACAGTTCCGCAGCAGCAGCAGCAGCGTCAGTGGCTAACATTCCTCCCATAGCCACTGGCCGTGGACGCCTTGGGCGCCGCCCAGCAGGAGCATCTGCAACTCACGCTGCAGAGACACAGCAGCAGCAGTGTGTAGCACCTGCTCCTATTTTCCTCCAGCCGGGTCGGAAACGTCCCATTGAGGAAAAGGATGCATCCACTGTGGTGCAACTGATGACGGAGGATGAGCAGCCCGCCATCAGCTCTGCATCCGAGGCCTCCACCCTCACCACCACCACCACCCCTGTTCGCAGCAGCCGCCCAGCAGGGTCTGGGGAGGAGGCCAGTTCACCGTCACAAGTTGGCGACCTGTCACTCAGCAGTATTTTTACCCCAGGCACCATCAGGGTATTGTCTGCTGTTGTTGGCGATTTGGAGGAGGAGATGCTGATGGGCACTTTGGGGGATGAGGGATTGGACAGCAAGACTGTGGCGACAGTCAAGCAGCCCATCCATGCATCAGGAGAGGAGTTTGGGGGGTCATCATCCCAGCAGGACATGTTTCAGGAGGGGGAGGATGATGATGACCCGGTGACAGACAGAGACTGGGTGCCACCACCTCCAGGGGATGTCGTCCTCAGCAGCTCTGAGGAGGAGGAGGAGGATGCGCTTGTGGGTCTTGCAAGGAGGCGCATCATTGCAAGCATTGGCAGCAGTAGGCAGGTCCCACAGCCTGCTGGTGTCTCAGGCTCAGCAGCAGCAGCAGCAGCATCTGCCAGTACCACCACCAGCCGCACCCAAGCCCCCCCCCCCCAACCACCACAGGGAGACAGGCAGCAGCGCTTCCATGCCGTAGGGGGATGTTTCTGTCACCAATCTGGCGATATTTCACCATGCCCACTGGGTACAGCAAGTACGCCACTTGCAACCACTGTCAGCGGAAGTTGAGCAGAGGTGCAGACCCCTTAAAGTTCAGCACCAGCTCGCTCATCAACCACCTTGCTGCGAAACATTTCCACCAGCATGAGGAGTTCCAGAGGCTGAAGGCATCTGGTGCTGGCAGTGGCACCACACCCATCACTGCACAGCCTTCAGCAGCAGCAGCAACAGCAGCCACCCGCCCTCCTGCTCCTCCAGCAGCACCAGCAGGAGTGCGGAAACGCACTGCTCCTCCCCCCTCTGCAACTCCTGCCGCCGACACTGAGGCCTGTTCTGGCAGCCAGTCCTCAGTGGCCTCCTCCGCTGTGTCTGCTGATTCCCGTGCCAGCAAAAGGCCACGCCAGAGCCTTTTGAGTGAGTCCTTCCAGGGGGTGGTTAGGGCTCTGCCTCCCAGCAGCCGTCGCGTGCGGCAGCTGAACGGCTTGCTGGCACGGGCCATGTGCTCCCAACTCCTGCCGTACACGCTCGTGCAGGAGGGGAGCGACATTCGTGCGCTGCTTGCTTGCGCAGCCCCAGACTGGCAGCTCCCCAGCAGACACTTCTTTGCCCGCAAGGCCATTCCTGCACTGCACCGCTTTGTGATGGCCAATGTGGAGCGAGGGCTGGAGCACGCGGTTGGTGAAAGGGTCCACGTCACCATGGACTCCTGGAGCAGCCGCTTCGGGACAGGCCGCTACCTGTCCTTCACTGTCCACTGGGTCAGCTTGGTGGAAGGGGGTGAGGATGGGAGAGCAGCAGCGGGCACAGCAGCAGCAGCAACACAGTGGGTGGTGCCCCCCCGCAGGGTCAGGGGAACTGCAGCAGGTTCCTCCGATCCTCTGCCATCCTCCGGCACACCTGGCCAAACCCCCCGCCTCAGCAGCAGCGTGAAGGCCCGCCACTGCCAAGCGCTGCTGCACTTGGTCAGCCTTGGGAAGACCAAGCTGACGGCAACCCATGTGTTGGCCAAACTCCAGGAGCAGGAGAGGATTTGGCTGACCCCCAGAGGCCTCAGAGTCGGAGAGGTGGTGGCCGACAATGGGGCCAATCTGGTTGCCGCAATAGACAGGGGAAACCTGACCCACATCCCCTGTCTTGCCCACGTGCTGAACCTGGTGGTGCAGAAGTTCTTGCGCACCTACCAGGGGATGGGCGAACTGCTGGAAACGGCAAGGAACGTTGTGCGTCACTTCCGGCACTCGGCTGCAGCCTGTGCGAGCCTGGAAGACTTGCAAAAGGAGCTGGATCTGCCACGCCATCGGCTGATCCTTGACGTTCCGACTCGCTGGAACTCCACCCTGGCGATGTTGGAGCGTCTGGTTGAACAGAAGCGTGCTGTCAAACAGTACCTTGCCCTGGCCACTGTTTCCGCCGCTCAGAGAAGGGACAAGACCAGCAACATCCCGTCCATCGTTCCCCGATGATGACTGGAGGCACATGCAGCAGGTGTGCTTAGTGCTGGCTCCCTTTCTGCAGGCCACTAACATGGTGAGCAGGGACCATGCTATGGTCTGCGAGTGGGTGCCCCTGGTTTGTCTGCTGAACAGGGCCCTCGATGCTTTGCTGGAACAGGGAGCGGCAGCCTTGGACCAGCAGGAGCGGCAAGCAGCTGCACAGTCCACCTCTGAGGGGGAGGAGGAGGAGGACTTGGTGGAGGTCCCTGACCTTGCTGCTGATGAGGGGGAGCAGCACAATGCAGCTGAGTTGGTGCGGGGGTGGAGAGAGGATGAGGCTGACGAGGCAGAGGAGGAGGATGAGGACAGCAGCACTGCCGTCGATGTGCCAGCAGACGTGGCCCGCCTCTTCCCAATGGCAGCGCACATGCTGACGTGCCTGCGCAGAGACCCCAGGGTGATCCAGATGAAGCAGAGGGAGGACATCTGGATCGCATGATGTTGGACCCACGCCTCAAGGGGAAGTTGAGCCAGTTCCTGCCGCCTGCAGGAGGAGACCCAGCGCAACAAATAAGGAGCTTGCAGCAGGCCCTTGTTGAGCGCTTGGAGGAAGCCTTCCCCCAGCCTTCCACCCCCACTGTCCAGCAGCCAGCACAGAGGCAGCAGCAGGTGCCTGCATCCAGCAGCAAGCGCCCCACAGACCTGCTGTCTCTCAGCCACGAGCTCTACAGGACTGTAGAGGCTCCGGCAGCAGTGACTAGAGAGGAGGTGCATGCAGCAGCATCCTCCACCGGTCACAGCCAGCGCCTGACCCGCATGGTGGCTGACTACATGGGGTCCTACAGCGGGCTTAACAGCGATGCCCCTGTTGATCCCATGGAGTATTGGGTCAAGCGCCTGGAGATCTGGAGCGAGCTGGCGCAGTACGCCCTGGAAGTGCTGTCCTGCCCCCCTTCCAGCGTGCTGTCCGAGCGCTGCTTCAGTGCAGCTAGTGGTGTGGTCACCGAGAAACGCTCACGTCTGTCTCACAAGTCTGTGGACAGACTGACGTTTCTCAAGATGAACCAGGCGTGGGTGGAAGGCGAGTTCCTGGCCCCTGTTGTCGGCGAGAGGGGGACATGAACTGGCTAAGAACCATCGTTAATGTGCCTTACCACCCTTTACCACCTCCTGGCTCCTGCTCACTAAGCCAGCCTGGTTCACTTTGACTATTACGTCGCCTGCAGCCACACATTTTACACCTACAGTGGGCTGCTGTGTACTGCCCTTCTGCTGTCTGTCTGTGTTTCCCACTGCCAGGGTACACAGATTTACCTTCTGCTGCCACTCTGCCACCAGCTATTACGTCAAACAATAGCTATATATCTGTGTAATTTGTTTTACAAACAAAATCAAAAAACCATTAAAAAAAAAAAAGGTTTAATTTTTCTGAGGTGCCCGGGTTGAAAACTGTGTTGTCCCAGTTGTGTATTGGACACGATTTGGGCTGCACGACCGCTGTCTGGGACCTCCTGTTGTGTTCATTTACGGCCTGGTATCACCACTAGGTACCAGGGCTATTATGTCACGCTGCCTGCCTGCTGCCACACTCACACTACTCCTCCATTCCTCCTGCTGCTGCTGTCTGTCTGTGTTTCCCACTGCCAGAATTACCTTCTGCTGCCAGTCTGCCACCAGCTATTACGTCAAACAATAGCTGCACACATAATTACTCCTCCATTCCTCCTGCTGCTGCTGCTGTCTGTCTGTGTTTCCCAACGCCAGGGTACACAGATTTACCTTCTGCTGCCACTCTGCCACCAGCTATTACGTCAAAAAATAGCTATATCTGTGTAATTGGTTGTAAAACCAAAACTACAAAACCATTACAAAAAAAAAGGTTTAATTTTTCTGAGGTGCCCGGGTTGAAAACTGTGTTGTCCCAGTTGTGTATTGGACACGATGTGGGCTGCACGACCGCTGTCTGGGACCTCCTGTTGTGTTCATTTACGGCCTGGTATCACCGCTAGGTACCAGGGCTATTATGTCACGCTGCCTACCTGCTGCCACACTCACACTACTCCTCCATTCCTCCTGTTGATGCTGCTGTCTGTCTGTGTTTCCCACTGCCAGGGTACACAGAATTACCTTCTGCTGCCAGTCTGCCACCAGCTATTACGTCAAACAATAGCTGCACACATAATTACTCCTCCATTCCTCCTGCTGCTGCTGCTGTCTGTCTGTGTTTCCCAACGCCAGGGTACACAGATTTACCTTCTGCTGCCACTCTGCCACCAGCTATTACGTCAAAAAATAGCTATATCTGTGTAATTTGTTGTAAAAACAAAACAAAAAAAACCCCCCAAAAAAAAGGTTTAATTTTTCTGAGGTGCCCGGGTTGAAAACTGTGTTGTCCCAGTTGTGTATTGGACACAATGTGGGCTGCACGACCGCTGTCTGGGACCTCCTGCCTGCTGTGTTTATTTACAGCCCTGGTATCACCGCTAGGTACCAGGGTTATTATGTCACGCTGCCTGCCTCATTGACTGCCTGCTGCCACACACTCATCCTCCTCCTGCTGCTGCTGAATTTACCTCCTGCTGTCTGTGTGTTTCCACTGCCAGGGAGCACATACAATGGCGCTTCCAACATGCGCGCGCCACCAGCTATTTGTTACGCTCAAAAATAGCTGCATTTCTTTAAAAAAAAAATTTGAAAAGAGAAATAAGTGAAGAAGAAGACGATATAGAAGAAGATGAAGAAGATGAAGAAGATGAAGATGAAGAAGAAGAAGAAGGAGAAGAAGAAGAAGATGAAGAAGATGATGAAGATGAAGAAGATGAAGATGAAGAAGATGAAGAAGAAGAAGATGAAGAAGAAGAAGATGATGAAGATGAAGAAGATGAAGAAGATGAAGATGAAGAAGAAGATGAAGATGAAGAAGAAGAAGATGAAGAAGATGAAGATGAAGAAGAAGAAGATAATGAAGATGAAGAAGATGAAGAAGATGAAGAAGAAGATGAAGAAGATGAAGAAGAAGATGAAGAAGATGAAGAAGATGAAGAAGAAGAAGATGAAGAAGAAGATGAAGAAGATGAAGAAGATGAAGAAGAAGATGAAGAAGATGAAGAAGAAGATGAAGAAGATGAAGAAGATGAAGATGAAGAAGATGAAGAAGAAGAAGATGAAGAAGATGAAGAAGAAGATGAAGAAGATGAAGAAGATGAAGAAAAAGAAGATGAAGAAGAAGATGATGAAGAAGAAGATGAAGAAGATGAAGAAGAAGAAGAAGACAATATAAAAGAAGAAATAGAAGAAGATATAGAAGAAGAAGATATAGAAGAAGAAGATATAGAAGAAGAAGAAGATATAGAAGATAAAGAAGAAGAAGAAGAAGTATATACAGTACTGAACAAATTTCTGGACACAACTTCTCTTTTCAACTTTTTTTTTTTAAAGGAACATCCCCACATAATCACTTGCTGTTGTTACTTGGAAAAAAAGAGGTTTCTTGCATCATTCACCCTCAAAACAAGTGTTGGAAGCTATTTAAGGCCATTTCGAATAGTCAGCTCGAATAATGAGCTCGAATACCGACTCGAATAGTGAGCTCGAATTCCGAGGTCGAATCGAATAGTAAAAATTATTCGACTCGAATATTCGACTGACCTCGAATAATTTACTATTCGAATTCGACCTAACTCGAATTTTGAAAAGGGGTATTTGAGCACCACTAGGGGAGACAAGCCCACTGTGGTGTAGTATGTAAAGGATTGTTGCTGGAGACAAACTTCAACAGTTGAAATAATACTCACATCAAGTCTGCGTTATCACTTAGGCAACCACTTTAAATGCAGGCAGGGTGATTAGAAGTCGCTCTCTTTAGTACCAAGAAAGGGTGGACAACTAGACTGATATATGATAAACAGAGGTGCTAGAAATAATAAAATGCATTAAAAACCGTGGTGCACTGCCTCAACAGTTCATCCCAACAGATGACACAATGAGCCTTTCAGTATAGAACACAATTTATTGGATTTTACTTTTTGTGAGTCAAGCCCACATCCTTGGGCTATAGGGGACCAACTAGAAGGCACAAAACATTACACAAAGAGGTTGTTAGGGCCTGAGCCCACTAACGCAGTTGTGTCCGCTTTTCAGTATCTGTAACATTGACGTCTTTCTGAAATGAGGACACAACTGCGCACAACTGTGTTAGTGGGCTCAGGCCCCAAGTCTTCAGACACAACCACCCGTCTTCTTCCTCAATGTTAGATAAAGTCTTACATTCTAGTAGCTCTTTAATTATGTTCACCATTAGTTTTGCTAAGACTGGAGTATGGAGTTTCCATTTGACCATTTTCGCTTTTAACATTTCAACATACATAGGGGGATAGCTTGTGATCAGTAGTATGACACTGAGCTACTGCAATAGTAGAGAACTTGCTAAATTATAAGTAGTCACACAATTGGCATTGTTGGTGGAGTACAAAGGTTATTCTTGTCTTAATTTGAATTATAAATGAAACTTGCAGAGCATGGAACAAGCACACGGGAAGAGCATCAGAAGCTGTAAATACTTGAAAAATGTATCGGGTTTTAAAGATAAGTAGGTATTCAGAAAAATTGTGCACTCCAACATGACTCTGTGATCTCCAACATGACTCTGTGATCACATGGAAGAAAATAAAAACTATGTGAAGGAGTTTTCTAGCTATAGAAGAAGGGGAAGAGGCAGAACATATATTTAGAATATTGTAGGAAACAGAGGCACCAGCAAGAGTAAAATTTGATTTACGATGCACAAATTACAATTAAAAATATGGGGGGAGGTAATGGTTTACTTACCACCCCACAGACGACTCAACAGATAATTATCGATAAACAACAATATTCGTTTTATTTCTTCATAAGCCACAACACCTCTGTGGCCTATATCTGGCAGGATTAGCTTGCTCCTCAATATTGTTGCTTGATTAACCACATAAGGACCATAGTCTTTTTCGCCCCTTAAAGAGAAACTCTGACCAAAAATTGAACTTTATCCCAATCAGTAGCTGATACCCCCTTTTACATGAGAAATCTATTCCTTTTCACAAACAGACCATCAGGGGGCGCTGTATGACTGATATTGTGGTGAACCCCCCCCCCCCCCCCACAAGTAACCTCTCCCACAAGAAAAGTTCGAACTTTTGTGGGAAATAGCTGTTTACAGGCATTTCCAACTGCCAAAAACCATGCAACAGCTACATCACCTGCCAACAGTAAAATGTTCACTGGAGTTCCTCTTTAAAGGACCACTATCGCGAAAAAAAAGTAGGCATTTAAAATCTGACAGAACCAACAGGTTTTGGGACAATCCATCTCCTCATAGGGTATTTCAAGGGTTTGCTTTGTTTTCAACAGCATTTCCTGAACAGCAGTTTAACTGCCAAAATAGCAAGATACCAGCCGGCCTCCCTAATCACTTGCACACTATTATGTCAGTTAGATTTTGCCTGTTGACTGTTGTTCAGGAAATGCTGTTGAAAACAAAGAAAGCCCTGAGAATCCCCCTTAAAAAGATGGACTGGCCCAAAACCTGTCATCTGTCACATTTTAACTGCCTACTTTTTTCGCGATAGTGGTCCTTTAAGGATCAGAGCCTTTTTTTCCATTCAGACCACTGCAGCTTTAACGGTCATACAACCTACTATCTAAATGAATTTTCGCTCCTTTTCTTGTCACTAATACAGCTTTCTTTTGGTGCTATTTGATTGCTGCTGCGATTTTTAGTTTTTATTATATTCATCAAAAAATTTTGTCAAAAAAAATGATTTTTTTTAACTTTCTGTGATAAGTAAAATTTCTGTATACATTTTTGTCCATATTTATTGTGCTACATGTCTTTGATAAAAAAAAAAATCAGTGTATATTTATTGGTTTGGGTAAAAGTTATAGCTTTTACAAACTATGGTGCAAAAAGTGAATTTTCCCATTTTGAAGCATCCCTAACTTTTCTGAGCACCTGCCATGTTTCATGAGGTGCTAAAATCCAGGATAGTATAAATACCCCACAAATGACCCCATTTTGGAAAGAAGACATCCCAAAGTATTCACTGAGAGGCATGGTGAGTTCATAGAAGAGTTTATTTTTTTGTCTCAAGTTAACGGAAATTGATTTTTATTTTTTTTCACAAAAGTGTCATTTTCCACTAACTTGTGACAAAAAAAATAAAAACTTCTATGAACTCACCATATTACTAACGGAATACCTTGGGGTGTCTTCTTTCTAAAATGGGGTCACTTGTGGGGTTCCTATACTGCACTGGCATTTTAGGGGCCCTAAACCGTGAGGAGTAGTCTAGAAACCAAATGCCTCAAAATGACCTGTGAATAGGACGTTGGGGCCCCTTAGTGCACCTAGGCTGCAAAAAAGTGTCACATGTGGTATCGTCGTACTCAGGAGATATAGTATAATGTGTTTTGGGGTGTATTTTTACACATACCCATGCTGGGTGGGAGAAATATCTCTGTAAATGGACAATTGTGTGTAAAAAAAAAAAAAAAAAAAAAAAAAAAAAAACATTGTCATTTACAGAGATATTTCTCCCACCCAGCATGGGTATGTGTAAAAATACACTCCAAAACACATTATACTCCTTCTCCTGAGTACGGTGATACCACATGTGTGACACTTTTTTTGCAGTCATTTTGAGGCATTTGGTTTCTAGACTACTCCTCACGGTTTAGGGCCCCTAAAATGCCAGGGCAGTATAGGAACCCCACAAGTGACCCCATTTTAGAAAGAAGACACCCCAAGGTATTCCGTTAGTAGTATAGTGAGTTCATAGAAGATTTTATTTTTTGTCACAAGTTACTGTAAAATGACAATTTGTGAAAAAAACAATAAAAATCAATTTCCGCTAACTTTTGACAAAAAATAAAATCTTCTATGAACTCGTCATACACCTAACGGAATACCTTGGGGTGTCTTTTTTTTTTTTCTAAAATGGGTTCACTTGTACTGCCCTGGCATTGTAGGGGCCCAAAACCGTGAGGAGTAGTCTCAGAATGACTGTTCAGGGTATAAGCATCTGCAAATTTTGATGAGAGGTGGTCTACGAGGGGGCGAATTTTGTGGAACCGGTCATAAGCAGGGTGGCCTCTTAGATGACAGGTTGAATTGGGCCTGATCTGATGGATAGGAGTGCTAGGGGGGTGACAGGAGGTGATTGATGGGTGTCTCAGGGGGTGATTAGAGGGGTGCATAGATGCAAGCAATGCACTGAGGAGGTGATTGGAAGGGGGTCTGAGGGGGATCTGAGGGTTTGGCCGAGTGATCAGGAGCCCACATGGGGCAAATTAGGGCCTGATCTGATGGGTAGGTGTGCTAGGGGGTGACAAGAGGTGATTGATGGGTGTCTCAAGGTGTGATTAGAGGGGTGCATAGATGCAAGCAATGCACTGGCGAGGTGATCAGGGATGGGGTCTGAGGGCGTCCTGAGGTTGTGGGCGGGTGATTGGGTGCCCTAGGGGCAGATAGGGGTCTGATCTGATGGGTAGCAGTGACAGGGGGTGATTGATGGGTGATCAGTGGGTGATTAGATGGCAGAACAGATGTAAACAATGCACTTTGGAGGTGATCTGAGGGTGGGTCTGTGGGCGATCTGAGGGTACGGGCGGGTGATCAGATGCCCGTAAGAGGCAGGTTAGGGTCTGATCTGATGGGTGGCAGTGACAGGGGGTGATTGACGGGTGATTACAGGGGAGGACAGATGTATACAGTACACAGGGAGGGGTCGGGGGGGGGGTTGGAGAGGATCTGAGAGTGTGGGGGGTGTGATCAGGAGCCCCCAGGGGGCAGTTTAGGACCTAATTTAAAAAATAGTGTTGACAGATAGTGACAGGGAGTGATTGATGGGTGATTGGGTGTAAACATGGGTCTGAGGGGTGGGCGGGGGGGTCTGAGGGGTGCTGTGGGCGATCAGAGGGAAGGGGGGGGCAGATCAGTGTGCTTGGGTGCTTACCTGGGGGGCTGCAGCCTGCCCTGGTGGTCCCTCGATCACTGGGACCACCAGGGAAGGAGGCAGCCTGTATAATACGCTTTGTATACATTACAAAGCGTATTATACGCTTTGTATGCAGCGATCCGGAAGCTAGTGACCCGCCGGTGCTTCCGAACGGCCGGCGAGTTACTGCGCAAGGGGGGCGGAGCCTGTCGCCGGCGCCTGATCTCGTGACACGATCGGCGCATAACCACGCCCGCCGCCGCCGATGGGCGTATTGCGGTCGTTTGGGCCCAGGCCTTGCCGCTGCCCATTGGCTGTGGGCGGTCGGCAAGTGGTTAAGTGGGCTGTGGTCACGTGAAATGCGCATCTTCCCCTAATTTGTGCATTTTAAATCAAATCATTTTACTCTTGCTGACGTCTGTTTCCTACAAAACTTGGTGATCCACCCTTGTGGAAGGGTTCCCTTACCCTATTTCCTATCTACAAAGAGCGACTTCTTATACCTGTGTGGGAACAGGACAAATTCCCCACCTGCTTATACAGTATTTAACTAAAGTTGCTACACTATCGTGGGCTCCCGCTGCGTGTCCCCTTTATTAATTTTTATTTATTTTCAGAGTACTGCCACTTGAATGATAATTGAACAATGTTTTACTTATGATGGCATCAGTGCCATGTGTTAGAGAAGGGGCGCCCATTGCGTCAATCATGATTTACCGATCAATCACAAAAGACTACTGGGTAGAGTATGGTCGCATGTATCAAGACATTGTGCAGGAGAACTTAAGCTCATCTGTCCATGAGCTGAAGCTCAGCAGAAGATGGGTTTTGCAACAGGACAACGACCCAAAGCATAAAAGTAAATAAACAGAATGACTTAAACGGAAAAAAATACGCCTTCTGGAGTGACCCAGTCCTGACCTCCACCCGATTGAGATGCTGTGGCATGACCTCAAGAAAGCGATTCACACGGGACATCCCAAGAATATTGCTTAACTAAAACAGTTCTGTAAAGAGGAATGGTCAAGAGTCACTCCTGACCATTGTTCTTATCTGATCTGTTACTACAGAAAACATGTGGTTGAAGTTACTGCTGCCAAAGGAGGTTCAACCTGTTCTTAAATCCAAGGGTTCACATACTTTTTCCACCTGCACTGTGAATGTTTTCATGGTGTGTTCAATAAAAACATGGATCTGGAGGTGTCTTTAGCTTCTAAGGGCAACAATGGTTAATTTGCATATATTAAGCAGTGATGCACTGGGAGACATCTCGGCGCTCACTCCAACGTGCATTATCGCAGATTCTTTCTGTTTTAAGAAAGCAAACTTTTGTTTTCAATAAAAATATGGAAACCTTTAGTTACTTGTGTGGTATGGGTAATTCCATGGCTGTTCAACATAGTACTGCACTTGACCTGTCCAATTTTGCACAAGGTGTGGTGTGTGTGTGTGGTTTTTTTTTTCCCCCACCGTGATCAGTGACCCCTAACCCCCCCCCCCCCCCCCCCATACACACACACACACACACACCACCACCACCATCCCCAAATCAGATTTTAGCGAACAATTCTGAATTTTGGCCGAGCAGTGGCTGAAAGTCAAAATGGCAGTCCTGCTGATCCTCTGCCTCTAATACTTTTAGCCATAGACCCTGAACAAGCATGTGCAGATCAGATGTTTCTGATATTGTCAAACCTAACAAGATTAGCTGCATGTTTTTTTTTTCTATTTTTCAGACACTACTGCAGCCAAATAGATCAGCAAGGCTGCCAGGCAATAGGTATTGTTTAAAAGGAAATAAATATGGCAGCCTCCATATTCTACTCACTTCGGTTGTCCTTAGATGAATTGCAGGAATGAACGGATTGCATTACAACACAACACTGCACATGATAAAAAAAAAGCGTTGTTCCTTCCTCATAGTTTAGGCAATGGCCTCAATTCACTAAGCAGTTTAGACTAGTCTACAGATGGTTTTTAGTGTACTGATGGTTTGGTGTAATGTTTTAGACCTTGTCTAACATTCAGTAATTACACAATTCACAAAGGCAAACAAGAAGTAACTACGCCCACTTTTTCTGTCAGAGATTAGACTAGCTGATTTCTGTTGGTAAAGTAATTCTGTGAGGTATTTAAAGGTGCGTACACACATGCGACTATAGTCGTTTGTAACGATCGTTCCCCGATCTTTACCAACGACGATCGTTACAAAAAACGAACCAACGACTATTAAGGCAAACGACGAACGAGGCAAATCGCTACAAAACAAAGTTCTGTCTTGGCGGATTTTTACCACCGACGATCGTTAGCAAAAGTGGTACATCGTTGGAAACGATCGTTCGTACCAGGCTGGACATGCGTATTTCACTTTTTCTCCAAGGAACTTTACAATTTTATGCGCAGGCGCATTAAGTGCTTTTACGTGATGTAACGTTCGTTCTAACGATGTGATCGTTACACACTTTTTACAACTAACTTTACTTCGGTCGTTCTTTCGTCAATTAAAAGTTCGTTCGTTGTCCTCAACGAACGATCGTTGTCGCATGTGTGTACGTAGCATTAGACCTGAGGATGGAACCTTTTGAATTAATTATGCAGGGGTTTAATTGTATGCAGAGGAGAGCTCATCATTAAAGGAGAAGGATGTCAGTCATAGCTACTCGTTTATGAATTGCACCTTTTGATCATTTCCTCTGCTTTACCCACCTAATTATCAAATGTTTTAGACCAGGTCTAAAAACAGGTCTAAAACATTTGGTAGTAGTGAATTCCCCTTTGAGGCAACTGACCAAACCATTAGTAGACTAAAAACCATCTGTAGACTAGTCTAAACTGCTTAGTGAAGTGAGGCCAATGTGTAATGCATTACCATGGTTCCACAATTTGTTCAATTTTTTTTTCTCTTTTTCAGTTACATAGCCTTACATGCTTGTTTATTCAGCATATCAACCCTCAATTATTATGCCAACCATATATTAAAGAGAAACTCCAACCAAGAATTGAACTTTTTCCCAATCAGTAGCTGATACCCCATTTTACATGAGAAAGACAATGATTTTCACAAACAGACCATCAGGGGGCGCTGTGTGACTGATTTTGTGCTGAAACCCCTCCCACAAGAGGCTCTGAATACCACGGTACTGCTGGCAAACTGCCACAATGTAACAATGTTCAGAGACAGGAAATAGCTGTTATTAGCTGTCTGTAACAGACAGAGCAGCTAGAAACAGCTAAATAACCTGCCCACAGTAACAATGTCACCATGTAATAAATGTCAGAATGTTAATCTGGGAGAGGAAAGATTTTACAATGAGCAAACACTGACTAAATCATTTATACATAATTATGGTAAAAAATGAAGCACTTTTTTTACTACATTATTTTCACTGGAGTTCCTCTTTAATCTCTCTTAACCTGTCCCAAAGTTGGATCCTTGATTGGCACTGCATTAACCTAGCACCCTTTGCTCTTTATGTATACTCCACACGCCAACACAATGCCCCCTACTGTTTAGTATAAACACTCAACATTGAGGCTAATTTCACACCAGGACGTTGCGTTAGAGGGGGCGTTAAGGTCGCATAACGTCCCCCTAACGGAACGCCTGGTGGTGCTAGATCTGGACGTCAGAGTGAGCCGCGTTGTGCAGCTCTCTCTGGCGTCAGTGATGCCGTGATGCGCACTCTTGTGCGCATGCGGCATCACGTGGTCCCGCCGGCCAATCGCCGCACAGAGCGGCTGCTCCAGGAAGTAAACACTGCACGTCATAACGTGCAGTGCATATTAATTAGCCATGTGCCTGGCCGCTCTCCACTCCTCCCCAACATTACTGAGCATGTGCAAGCAGTCTAACGCGGCTCAGCCGCGTCCAAAGTACTGCATGCAGTACGTTGTCTTGTGACGCAGCGTTACAATGTAACGCAACGTCCGCACTGTGAACAGCCCCATTGATTTTTCATTACTGTGTGGTGGGCTGCATTACAGGCTGCTCTAACGTGCGCCTGTAACGTCCCACTGTGAAACCAGCCTGAAATTGACATCCTTGGTGCATCCTTTGACTTCAATGTTCGTTCTGCAAATTTTGGCTACAATGGGCTCTATTCTCAATGAGTTACCGCATGAGTTAAATTAGGTAGTGATAAACACCGACCAAAATATCTCCATTTTGAAATTTAAAAAAAGGTTTTTCTCCCTAAATTACCTCATGCGGTAAAAGTGAGGTAATAGTGTGGTAATTACCTCAAAATGTATCTCCAATTTGAGATTCTCAATTGAAAAGTTGGTGTTAATTAAGGATTTTTTTATCACCTACAAATGGTAGGTGATAATTATCAGTTCTCTGCTTTTGGCCTTCAGGATGGAGCCTTTTGAGCTTTCTTTGCTCGAGTTTATGTCAATTTTACATAGAAGGCAGAAAAAACTAGTGTGTCTAATCTCAAGGCGCACTTTCAGACCTCGTACAGTCTTTTAGATAGATGCTGAGGAGGAAATTCATCTCTGCTCTAAAAGATAAGCAGCAGCATAATAACCTTTATAGAAAAAAATTTTTTTGTTACAGCTGATACAAATCTAACAACAAATCTCAAGTGTATGTACTTCCTGCTTTCATGGAAGAAGACATAAGGTTAACATTCTGTGTTTACACATTAGCTGCTCTGCTGAGGCAGCCAGCTGGCACAGCTGAGAGCTCACATTACAGTTGTGATTATTCACAGATGAGGGGGAATTAGACAGGCTAAATTATATACATACGGGGTGCATTTATATATGTTTTCATTCTGTCCTGTGCAAGAGTTGAGGTCCCACTTTAAATGTGACAGGCTGGGTCATCTCTGTGTAATGAGTGGCAAGCATATGGGCTGCCCTACAGTGGTCAAAAAAGTTTTATTTCCGTACATATTACTGACAGTTTTATCACATGTTTTATCACCTGCTTTACCGCACTTTTATCAAACATTTATCACACTTGGTACATTTTTAGTGAATACTCACTATTTTCACTATTTTTAGTGAATTATCACTGGAGGTAATTTTTTACCCAAAAAAGAGTTGCCGCACATGGTTTTGTGAATAGAGCCCAATGTGGTGAAAAGGGCGCCCTTTTGTAGCCCATAGTTTTGAGTTGGCTACAAAAGGGTGCCCTTTTATAGCCAAGATTTTCTATTTGGGGTGGGGGGGGGGGGGGGTTAGGATTAGGCTTCAGAAGTGGGTTTTTTTAAAGGTTAGACATCACCAGTGGAGGGTTTTGTGTGAGAGAGTAGGGAGAAATTAGGTCATAGTTACATAGTTATTTTGGTTGAGAAAAGACATACGTCCATCGAGTTCAAACAGTACAAAGTACAACTCCAGCCTGCTCCCTCACATATCCCTGTTGATCCAGAGGAAGGCGAAAAAACCCTTACAAGGCATGGTCCAATTAGCCCCAAAAGGGAAAAAATTCCTTCCCGACTCCAGATGGCAATCAGATAAAATCCCTCGATCAACACCACTGGGCATTACCTAGTAATTGTAGCCATGGATGTCTTTCAACGCAAGGAAAGCATCTAAGCCCCCTTTAAATGCAGGTATAGAGTTTGCCATAACGACTTCCTGTGGCAATGCATTCCACATCTTAATCACTCTTACTGTAAAGAACCCTTTCCTAAATAAATGGCTAAAACGTTTTTCCTCCATGCGCAGATCATGTCCTCTAGTCCTTTGAGAAGGCCTAGGGACAAAAAGCTCATCCGCCAAGCTATTATATTGCCCTCTGATGTATTTATACATGTTAATTAGATCTCCTCTAAGGCGTCTTTTCTCTAGACCAGGGGTAGGGAACCTTGGCTCTCCAGCCGTGATAAAACTACAAATCCCAGCATACATTTGCCTTAATTAATCATGACTGTGGCTGTCAGACTCCTGCAATGCATTGTGGGACTTGTAGTTCCTTAGCAGCTGGAGAGCCAAGGTTCCCTACCCCTGCTCTAGACTAAATAAACTCAGTTTATCTAACCTTTCTTGGTAAGCGAGACCTTCCATCCCACGTATCAATTTTGTTGCTCGTCTCTGCACCTGCTCTAAAACTGCAATATCTTTTTTGTAATGTGGTGCCCAGAACTGAATTCCATATTCAAGATGTGGCCTTACTAGAGAGTTAAACAGGGGCAATATTATGCTAGCATCTCGAGTTTTTATTTCCCTTTTAATGCATCCCAAAATTTTGTTAGCTTTAGCTGTAGCGGCATGGCATTGAGTACGATTATTTAACTTGTTGTCGATGAGTACTCCTAAGTCCTTCTCCAAGTTTGATGTCCCCAACTGTATCCCATTTATTTTGTATGGTGCTAGACCATTGGTACGACCAAAATGCATGACTTTACATTTTTTTAACATTGAATTTCATCTGCCATTTATGTGCCCATATAGCCATCCTATCCAGATCCTGTTGCAATATGACACTATCTTCCTGAGAATTGATGATTCTGCACAATTTTGTATCATCTGCAAAAATAGCAACATTGCTCACTACTGCATCTACTAGGTCATTAATAAATAAATTGAAGAGCACTGGACCCAGTACAGACCCCAGTGGGACCCCACTGCTAACAGTCTCCCATTTTGAGTACGATCCATTGACCACAACTCTTTGTTTTCTGTCCATTAGCCAGTTCCCTATCCATGCACACAGACTCTTCCCCAGTCCTTGCATCCTCAACTTTTGCACCAGACTTTTGTGGGGAACAGTGTCGAAGGCCTTTGCAAAGTCCAAGTATATCACATCTACAGCATTCCCAATATCCATATTAGCATTCACTACCTCATAAAAGCTGAGCATGTTAGTCAAACAGGACCTGTCTTTAGTAAACCCATGTTGATGCTGAGAAATAAGATTATTTTCTACTATGAAGTCATGTATAGTATCTCTTAGTAACCCCTCAAATAGTTTGCATACAACTGATGTTAAGCTTACAGGTCTATAATTTCCTGGATCTGATTTTTAGCCCTTCTTAAATAATGGGAAAACATGGGCTGTACGCCAATCCACTGGGGCTCTGCCAGTTGAAAGAGAGTCACAAAAGATAAGATAAAGGGGTTTATCTATAACTGAACTTAATTCCCTTAGGACCCGAGGATGCATGCCATCCGGGCCAGGTGCCTTTTTAATTTATTTAATTTATTTTTAATTTATTTAGTCTTGCCTTCACTTCTTCCTGCGTTAAGTATTTAATATTACAGTTAGAAGATTGAGACTCTTCTGCCTCTGTATTTTGCAACAGTGCTGTTTCCTTTGTGAAGACAGAAGCAAAGAAAGCATTTAATAACTCTGCCTTACCTTGGTCATCCACCATTGAGTTCCCACCCTCATCCTTTAGGAGTCCTATACAGTCAACCTTTCTTTTTTTAGAGTTGATGTACTTGTAAAACTTTTTTGGGTTAGATTTGATATCCCTAGCGATTTGATTTTCAGCTTCGATCTTTGCCAGCCTAATTTCTTTTTTAAAATTTTTATTGCACTCCTTTATAATTGCTTAGTGCAGCCTCGGTCCCCTCCTGTTTTAGGACCTTATAGGCATTCTTTTTCCTCTTCATTTTATCCCTAACCTTTCTATTCATAGTAATAGGTCATAGTAATCACTTTTCTAGGCTATACCCAGAGCCCTTTTATAGCCCAACAAATTTTGACTATAACAGCATTCTATATATTATACTGAAACTAGCTTTTCGCCTACACCAGGCGCTCTTTTTAACAGAATTTGGCATTTCGCCTACACCAGGCGCCATTTGTAGCTGAATCTGGCTTTTTCGTTTATACCAGGCGCCGTTTTTCCAGGCACCCTTTTCAAATGTACGTTTAGAAATTCACGTGATTTCTGGCCTTCAAAATGTGGCTATATTCCCCCGGCAATGCCTGTAGTGATAATGCGCGTTGCCGTGCCTCCGCTCGCGTCATCTGAGGCTTACTGCGCAGGCACAGTACAACGGAGCCTTGTACTGCGCTTGCGCAGTAAGCTTCCGATGACGCAGGCGGAAGCGAGCGGGTGCGCGGCCACTCTAGCGCAGCCGCAGTTGGATCCCATGCCGCTTAGACCGGGGCCGGCGGCGGAGAACGGCAGATGGGAGGAGGACGGCGTGGGACATTACCGCTGCACGGGGCTGATAGAAGCCCAAGGTAAGTGTCCGTTTTTCTCTTGCACAACCCCCACAGAACCCCTTTAAGTCATGGTTTTTAATTTTGCATCATTGTTTGCCCACCTATTAATGCAAAGGTTGTGGTGTTTAACTCAGTTCTATCCTGGAGTGCGATTAGTGTGGAATAATCACAGATCTTAGGGGCAAACCTATTGCTTTATGGGTGTATGTCCTTTAGACAGCCTTTATCTGTGGATAGGGAATACCCTCTTAACTGTTGGTTTAAACCTGTTGGAGCTCTACCATACTACACTAGATTGTCTCTTCTCTCTGTTCTTGTCTTTGAGTATCTGCTTCAGGACAGATTGGTGGGTCATATATTGCATAATGTTTTGGTCAATATTACATAATGGCGTTTGTCAAACACCTGCGCCAATAAGGCCTGGCAGCTGCTGAATGGATAACAGTATCCTTGTGTTACTGAATAAAGCCTATAGTAAAATTAAATCCACAGCGCTATTGTGAAGTAGTAAAACCTCGTTCTTAATTAAAACAGCAAGCAGCATGTATCTCCTGGGTCCATAACCCTTTTTAAACCATCAATAATCAACAAGCATGCATTACCCACACACACAATTCACTGCAGTGAATGGACTTTAGATGGAAAGAGGAAAAAAATGGGCCCAAAGCAAAAACATGCCCTGAATCAAATCTTCTCAAAACAAAAAATGTGGTGTGCACAACTATTAAAACAATCTCCTGTCAAAAAGCTAAAAGCAACTGTTCCAACAATTGTAGAGGCAGATATATTAATCCCATATAGATATGCTGATATATAGTTACATGTGTACATAGTCTCTTTAAATCCAAATGATAGAGCCGTTGGAGTAAGTCCTGTGACATGTGTACAGTACAGAGGCAGCTGCTTAAAGGGACTCTGTAACAAAAATGTCATTGTGTTTTCTACCATCCTACAGGTTCCTAAACCGATTATAATGTGGTCTGGCTTACTGCAGCACTTTATACTATCACCATCTCTGTAATAAATCAGCTTATCTTTCCCCTGTCGGACTTGTGGTCCTGTGTCTGGAAGGCTGCCAACTCCTAAGTGTGATCTGCTATGCATGCCCCCTCTATGCACACTCCCCTGTGTGTGTGTGTTATTTACATTAGCCAGCTTTTCTCTGCTCTCTTATCTTTTACAAGCTGGATAAATCCTCTGTTCACATACTGATGAGTCACATCAGGGGCATAGCAATAGGGGAGCAGAGGTAGCGACCGCATCGGGGCCCTTGGGCCAAAGGGGCCCCGAAGGGCCCTCCCTCAATTACAGTATTAGCTCTCTTTTGGTCCTGTGATCATAATAATTACTTCTATAGATACGTTGAATAGTGGTAATCATAAATCACCTTCTCCCCATCCCCCTTCTTGCACCTCAGACACTGTAGTTGCCATTGGCAGGTTTTGGTGCGCCGTATCAATTGTTATGTATAGAGTGCTTGGGGGGCCCCAATGTAAAACTTGCATCGGGGCCTGCAGCTCCTTAGCTACGCCACTGAGTCACATACTGCAGAATTACAGACAACCAGGCAGAGCTGTCTGCAAGAGTAAACAAACAATCAGCTTGTAACTCTTCAGTGAGCTGAAGGGGGAAAGAAACACACAAATGATCTCTTGAGATTCAAAAGGAAGGCTGTATACAGCCTGCTTATGTATGGATGTATTTTCTATGTGTGGACAAACTGTACATCAACCTACTTCCTGTTTTGGTGGCCATTTTGTTTGTTTACAAACAAACTTTTTAAAACGGTTTTTGACTACTTTTAATGCGGCGGGGAGCGGCGAAATTGTGACAGAGGGTAACAGGAGCTGTCCCCTAACACACTGGTATGTTTACTTTTGTGTGATTTTTAACAATACAGATTCTCTTTAATCTTTCACAATCAAGTTGCAGACCAGCAATAAACTGGGTAACTGTTCATTCGTTACCAGTCCAGAGTGGGTGGCTTGTTAGGTAACATCTCTTCATCTCAATCCTCCGCTAAAGGACGGCCATTCCAACAAGCGGAGAGAAATCAGAGTTCATGCAGCCTCAGATGTCACGCAGATACCGGAAGTGCCCACTGATAGGGTGCAAGATCGTGCTATTCAGAGTGACGTCACTTTGCACAATGTAATGAATGGCTGACGTTTCAAGGGGTCCGCCCCTCTTCTTCAGAGCCTGCTATTCCTCCAGCTTATGAGCACCAGCCTTCCAACCACTCCCACCTCTGTCTCCATAATAACTTAATGCTCACGTCTTACTTCTATCTGTGGCCTAATGTTTGGGCAGTGTTTTGCTGTACCCGTTTTATGTTTATTAATAAAATGGTTTGATTAAAAAAAAAAAAAAAGGGACCAGGAGTTTCCAAAGTTGTTATTGAGCCAAGCTTAGTACCAGAACTGTAGGGAGCTGATCAAATCCACAACGGGCTTAGGTCGAAAACAAACAATGACATAAAAGTGAAAAACAGGCAAGTGACAATTACTGCAGACACTGCAAACATTACCATTTTAAATGTAGTAATATGCCTATAAATACAGGTAAACATATCACAGAAATATTTACTCTTAGCATACTAAAACCAGGAATTTATAACAGTTTCTGAATGTCAGAGAAATCTCTGCTTTAATAACACAGTAAAAATGTTAACAAGCAACCCTATAGAGACAGTATTACCCTAGTATTCCCCCTAAAAGTCCCCCCCACCCTCTCTGGATCAGCTACCAGACACATGTACTAATTTCTCTAGTTTAAGATAATTATTGACTTGCTTGACTCATTGAGCAAATGTCGGTAAATCCTCACTAATCTGGGGTATCAAATTATCAAAATAAGTTTCTAATGAAAGGTTCTTTTTTTGGTAGCTGATCTGCACATAAATATGGCAGATCACGAGGGCCACTTTTGGCCTACATCTGTTCAGTATTGTTACGGTGGTGTCAGTGGCGTAGCTAGAGATCATGGGGCCCCATAGCTCAACTTTAATTTTTGCTATGGGGTCCCATGATCTCCTGCCATCCAGGGTTAAGATGGCACTCTTAACCCTCCTGGCGGTCTATTAAAAACCGCCAGGGGTCAGCGCAGCCGTTTTTTGATTTTTTTTAAAAAATCATGTAGCAAGCCTAGGGCTCGCTACATGATAGCCGCTGTGCAGCAGCATCCCCCTACCCTCTTCGATCGCCATGGCGACGGGGCGGGATGACGTCACCGACGTCATGGACGTCGTGACGTCTAAGGGAGTCCCGATCCACCCCTCAGTGCTGCCTGGCGCTGATAGGCCAGGCAGCACAGGGGTCTGCAGCGACGCGGATAGCAGCGAATCGGCGCGGGGCGGCGGCGATTCGCTCAAAGTGCTAGCTGCGTGCAGCAAAAAATTTTTTCCGCAAATCGGCCCAGCAGGGCCTGAGAAAACCTCCTGCGCGGCTTACCCCGAACTACGTTTGGGGTTACCGCCAGGAAGGTTAAGCAATGCCATCTGCCCTACCATACCCTACCCTATGCATATGAATTAATTGGGCAATTTAGATTCCCATGCAATCAACATTATCTCACAATCAGAAGAATAAAAATTGGTTTATTTCGCCAAGCACAGCAGGCCATGCTCGGAATTTGGCACAATGATTGGGCACAGTGAAAGTAATCTAACATTTGAGACAAAAAACAACAACAAAAAAAACGATATACAGAAACAAGAATAAAACATCAATATACAGAAACAACAAAAAGTATTGCAGAGATGAGACAGTGGTAGTGGTACAGCCAATAGCAGACAGTAACAGTGAAACAGGTGGCAGACAGCAAATGACTGTGGCCTAGCAGTTGGGTGACTTGACCGCAGGAGGGGGAGAATGGATCAAACTGGATCAAACATAGATCAAGAGTCTTACAGCTGCAGGGAAAAATGTGTTCAAGCGCCTTGTGGTCCTGGCTGAGATGGCCCGGAACCTCCGGCCCGATTTGAGCTGTCTGAAGAAGCTATGGCTTGAGTGGGAGTGGTTGCCAGCAATTTTCACTGCTCTAGAGTGCAATCTGGTGTTGTAGATGAGGTCTAGAGGGGGAAGGGGTCTTCCAATAATTCTCTCCGCTGAATTGATGACGCTCTGTGTTTTTGTATTTGTCACTGGCGGATGAGCCCGCATACCAGACCAGGATGGTTGTCAAGCTGGGGGACATATCCTCCAGACCTAGAGTGACCAACACTGGAGCCCCTCAGGGCTGTGTCTTGTCACCGTTACTGTTCACTCTGTACACGAACAACTGCACATCTGCAGCAGACTGTCAATGGTGGCGGAGTACAGAACTGACTCAATGGTGGCGGAGTAGAAGGACTTCAGAAGTTCCTGCGACATGCCAAACTTCTTTAGTTGGCGAAGGAAGAAGAGTCTTTGCTGTGCCTTCTTCTGAGTTGAGCTGGTGTTTGTCCTCCAGGACAGGTCATCCAAAATGGTTGTACCCAGGAGGCGGACACTGGGTACCCTTGCGACTTTGGTGACATCAATATAGATTGGGGGTGGGTTAGTGGCATTCTTTCTGAAATCCATGACCATATCGACGGTTTTGGTTGGGTTTAGGATTAACTTAGCACATAAAAGGGAAAGAGGCGCCCTGATGTAATAAAAGCATCTAAAATCAGCTTAAAATCGAAAAGTGATATGAGGTAGCTTACCTCAATGATGAAACCTCTGTAGTTAATACAAGGGATTTTTATTAGCACAGGCAACGCGTTTCGCGGGTCTCAGCCCGCTTCATCAGGCCAGTAAAAGTGCCAAATAGAAAAGATCATCTAGCATAGGGAGCCTCACTAAGAGAGCGACCATCCTTCCGGTTCTGGCTAGGACCACCCCGAGTGGAGTCGGGTTTATTGTCTCCACCTGCTTCCTGTGGTTGGTTGCCCCCAGCAACCTCCCTTTGTGAGTAGTGCTTTTTATTTATTTTCTTTTATTGTGGTCATTGACATATTGCACTACTGGGCTCCCGTTTTTTGTCTCCTGTGACTTTTTCTACAGTTAGGATTAACTTGTTCTCTCTGAACCAATTGCAGACTCTGTCCACCTCCTGGTAGTAAGCCTGCTCGTCGCTCTTCCTGACAAGGCCAACAATTGTGGTATCATCTGCAAATGTGATAATTTTGACAGTCTGCTGCAGATGTGCAGTTGTTCGTGTACAGAGAGAACAGTAACGGTGACAAGACACAGCTCTGAGGGGCTCCAGTGTTGGTCACTCTAGGTCTGGAGGAGATGTCCCCCAGCTTGACAACCTGGGACCTGTTCAAGAGAAAGTCCGAGATCCAGAGACGGAGAGTTGGGTGGACATTGAGCTCCGTGAGATTGTCCTGAAGAATGCGGGGGCAGATGGTGTTAAAGGCTGAACTGAAGTCCAGGAGAAGGATTCTGGCATACGAGTCCGGCCCGTCCAGGTGATCAGTGATAGACTCCAGGCAGATGTTAATGGCATCGTCAGTGGACCTGTTTGCTCTGTATGCAAACTGGAGCGGATCCAGTTGGTCCATTGTGGTGCGCTTGAGGTGGGACAGGACCACTTTTTCAAGGGTCTTCATGACCACAAACGTTAGGGCCACTAGCCTCAAGTTGTTTAGGTCAGGGATCCCTTGCTGTTTTGGAACAGGGATGATGGTTGTGTTTTTTTTTTCTTTGTTGCATGCAGGGACCTTCCCTTCACTAAGGGGTTTGGCAAAGACAGAGGTGAGGACTGGGGCTAGCTGAGGTGAGCAGGTCTTCAAACATGCTGGTGACACGCCATCAGGGCTAGAGGCTTTCCTTGCATTAAGAGTAGACAGGAGGTGCCAAACATTGGCCTTGCTTACTGCCGGGGGGCATGTGGTTGAGCTAAGTTCAGCACTCACAGGGGCAGCTGAAGGTGGGGCGGAAGATGTTGAGTGCCCTCCCAAGGCTTCCTCAAACCTGCAGTAAAAGTCACTGAGTTCCTCTGCTAGCTCAGGGCTAGGCGTAGCATGTTGGGGGGGGGGGGGGGGCTTGTAGTTGGTGGCGGACTTAAGACCCTTCCAGACAGCCCGAGGGTCATTTGAGCTGAGGTTGTGCTGCATCCCTTCAGTGTACGACCGTTTTGCCGCACGCAGTTCATGATTGAGGGAGTCTCTTGCCATCCAGAAGTCCTCCAGTGTGCGGCTTCCTTGCACTTTCGCAGTTGACTCAGCTTTCTGGTGAACCACGGTTTGTCATTGGGATAGATCTTAAAGGACTTTGTGGGTATGCAGGAGTCCAGAAGCTTATATAGGATGAGACAACATCAGCCCACTCATCCAAGTCAGATGCTTCCAGGGCCTTCCAGTCTGTGCAGTCAAAATAGGCCTGGAGCTGGAGCTTGACCTCATTTGACCACACCTTAGTGGACCTCAGGACTGGTTTCGCTGATTCCCAGCTTCTCCTGTAGGTGGGAACCAGGTGGATGAGACAGTGATTGGAGGAACTCAGTGCTGCCCAGGAGACGGCCTTGTAGGCATCCTTTAGGGGCGTGGAACAGTGGTCAAGAGTGCTTGCATTCCTGGTGGGGCAGGTCACGTGCTGGTGGTACCGTGGCAGCTCTTGGGGAGGTTTGCTTTGTTAAAGTCGGCCATTACAATGAACAGGGAGTCAGGGAGGGACATCTCCCACTGCGTGATGGTCACCATTCTGTTCGTGTTGCCTTGACAAAGGGGACCCCACGGGGACCCGAAACGAATCGTTGGTCGTTTGAATGGAATATTGTCACATTGTCTGAATAAAAACTTGGAAGTTTATCCTGCGAGTGTGCGGACCCTTTGGATTTCACTGCGTGATGGTGTCGCTAAGGTCCCGCTGGGCAACTTTAACGTCGGCATCAGGGGGGATGTACACGCCTGCAAGGACTTAGGAGGTGAACTCTCTGGGCGAGTATGCGGGCCTGCAGTTTGAGTAGTAGTTCGAGGTCCGGCGTGCACTTCTTGGCTAGTAGCGATGTGCTAGGGCTCCAAGCGGAGCTGACATAGAAGCAGATGCCCCCACCTTTCCTCTTCCCCGAGAGGATGGGTTTGCGGTCTGCTCGTATAATGTTGAAGCCAGGGAGAAGGGCATTGTCTGGGATATCCTCGTGCAGCCACGTTTCCGTGAAGCAGAGGACCGGGGTGTTACCGAGCTCCCTCTTATTACTGAGCAGGCGAAGTTAATCCAACTTGTTAGGGAGGGAGCGGACATTTGCCAGGAGGACCGAGGGAATGGCTGAACAAAGACCCTTTTTCCTCAACCTCACAAGGGCCCCTGCATGACTGCCCCTTCGCCGCTGTCCTGATCGAACTGATGGGAAAGAGTAGGTTTTTTTTTTTTTTTTTTTTTTTTTTTTACATGGCTCCAGATGGAGTTATAGAGGAGCCTGCCCTCAGGGTGGGAGGTACCGCATGATTCCCAGGGGGTAAGCTGCGATCTAGTGTAGACAGTCCGGTGAGTATGGGGTGCCAGAGAGGGGGAATGAGCAGCCATTCTGGTTGGGGCATACCTGGATGCAGAGAGTTCAAAGTGCCCTAGTGTGCTAGGGGATGAAGTACGCGCAATTCTTGCAGCAGGGGCCTTGGCAACAGAGTGGGGCGTCACAGCACAGGACCACAAATTGTGCTTGCACCCATTGTACCCATAAACTGGCAGGATGCTGCAGTGACCCCATTTATAGCAGGTGGTGAGGGAGCAGGTGAGGGCAATAAGGGCATTAAGTATGGCAGAGAGGAAGGCAAGCAGTTATCCTAGTAATGGCAGAGAGGGCAGTGACAGAGAGTACCTGATCCTGGAGAGAGGGCAGCAGCCAGGCAGCACATCAAGCAAGGTAGTCCTAGGATCCACGTGGTGCAGGAGTAGGCTGGGTGCAGACCTGGGTCACATGAAATTTGGGTCCCGCTGTGGTAGTGGTTGTTGAGATGGAGGACCCGGAAGTGGCAGACAGGCAGCGACACCCTCCCTTGAGACCCCTACATCTGGCAGGAGTACCTTACAAGGTGCGGTAGTGGGGCTTGCTGGAACAGGGAGGGGCGCAGCAACTGCAGCAGCGAGCGGTCCTCTGTGTGGAAAGTCGGTTGGGCCGGGCAGTGCAGATTGGGCAGCAGGGCGAGGATGCGTTGCCGGAGAGGGCTGCAGTTGGCAGGCTGGGAGGTCACCAGCAGGTCGCCATCATTCCGTTATCCGGATCCTGGCAGCAGCAGCAGTGTCGGAGATGGGATGCCGACCCCGGAAGGCAGAGGCCTCCCAAGTGGTGAGCACATGGCGGCTGGGGTCTGGCTGAAGAGGAGGGCTGGGATTCCGGATTCAGAACGGGGCCACGCTGGCTGCGCTAGTGGGCGGAAGGCAGCAACACGCACCTGATGGCAGAAGGGCCGTCCCGTTAGCCTAGGCACCGGAGGGCCGGACGGCAGTGGGTCACGCTGGTGGTGGACGGTCCGAGCAGGAGAGCAGCTGGTGACGGAGTGTCCGTGCGGGAGAGCAGCGGTGTGGCTGGAGGGAAGCGGCTTCTGACAGGCTCAGGCAACGGCGTACTGGAACGAGGCAGGAGAAGCCTCCCGTGTTGGTGAGCATGGGAGTACTGCAGCAGTGGAGAAGTATAAGGGTCTCTTGTGTCCTTCAGGGTGATCGGGACATGCATCGGGGGACCGGGATCCTTCTGTCTGAGGTAGGTGTGCACAGGCTTAAACTAAACTTAGACTACATGTGTAACTCAGTCATCTATACAGGGAAAGGCACCAAGTTTGACCCCAAGTATAGTGCCTATGGCCTGGCAACTTCATTGGTGCTCACCCTCATTGATCTGTTGCTGGATAAGGGATACTGTTTGACAACGGACAACTTTTACATCTCGCCAGAACTGTATGCGTACCTGTTGTTGCATAAAACAGACGCTTATGGCACTGTGAGGGCTTGCCGCCACAAAATGCCACCCACATTTTCTAGCAAAAAATTGAAAACTGGGGGAATTGTGGCTTGGAAGAAGGTCAAGGTCATGGCGCTGTGGTGGTACGTTAAAAAGGACATGTGCCTTTTAAGCACAGTACACAATGCTGCCACAGTCCTCACAACAACCAGAGGTGGGAAGGGGGTCCAAAAACCCAAAGTAGTACTGGACTATAACCACACAGTGGGGGGTTGGGGGTGGACTGAGCTGATCAGGACTTGACATTCTATCCTGCGATCCATAAGCAGCAGAAAAAGTATAAAAAAAAATTCTGCCACCTTCTTGAACAGTGTCTTTGTTCTCTGTATAAAAAAAACAGTGTGGCAGAACTGTGCCACACCATGACTTCTTGTGTCAAATCTGTGAGGCAATATGCCTGAATTACCCCCCCCCCCCCACAGGCAAGTAGAGTGGGATGACTCCCTATGTCGTGAACCCGGCACGACTCACTGGGTGCCATTTTGCGGAGCTGCTGCCATCAACTGCACAGAAGCAACATCCTGCTAGGTAAGTGGTGTGCTCTACAGACTGGTGGGGAGGGTAAAAAGGTCCATAGAGAGACCCGGTACTATTGCCCGGACTGTGATGTGGTGCCATGCTTCAAAGAGTAGCACACGAGAGGTGTTATAAACAATGTAAGGCCACCTGCACACTGCAAATCCAATTTGCGATTCCGATTTTTCTCTAAATGCTATCAAAAGAAAAATGCTGAAAAAATGCAGCATGCAGTAACAATTAAAAATCAGATTCTCATGTAGTGTGCAAGAGGCCTTAAGTATTTTTTTCTTTCCACATTATATTTTTATCATATTTCTGCATCGTATTGGAGATGGATTTTTCTGTTTTTAATAAACTGAATTTATTTACCATCATTTAGACACACGCACACACTTTTTTTTTTTATTACTCAAAATGTATACCAGACCTCTGATTAACACATTTTGGTAAGTTGCAGGAAAAAATGTCAAGAAAATTAATTGAGCCACTTATTGCACAGAAATCCCTGAGAAATTGAATGCCAGGGAGGTTGCGTACCACCTGGGCCCCCTATGCTGCAGGGCCCCATAGCATGGCTATTGCTACACCCCTGGATAGTGTCTGCAATAAGTCATGCATTGTAGTGATGCCAGCTAATTTCTGTGCCTACATAAACAGGAGTGCCTTTACACGTATGCAGTCAGTAGAAAGTTGGACTTTGAAACTTTTTGACTGTCTCAAGGCTAGGAACACTGAGAATAAAGCCTTGTTAAATAACTTTTTCCTTTTGCTTTATTGTGAAATTGACAAGCTTCAAATGTAAAGATCAACACTGCAAAAAATACCACACTAGATATACCAAGCTAATCTTCCTAACATTGCAAGAGCAACAGGCTATCAGATCCCTTAAAGAGAACCAGAGACGAAGCACCCTCATGCATTTTATTACATTTATCAGTAGGAACATGACAGTAAACACCTACCCTGCTTTTAGTTTCATTCTTATCTGTTTAATTAGTCTATTAGCAGCTGTGATAAGAATCCCTGGCTGGCTCAGTCTAGGTTTGACCTGGAATCATTATAGCTGAGTCACTCTTCTGTGGAATCTTTTCAAGCCCAAGCCTGCCACCTCCTGACTCATATTTCCTGCTTTGCATACTAAGAGCTGTGATGACATGGGAGGGGCTGCTGCTGCTGAGAGAGAAGCTCTGAAACAGACAAGTTTTCAGAGCAATATGCAATATGATCTGTGTGCTCTGTGTGCACTCTGTCTGCATACTGTAGATACTGATGATGACTGCAGTTTCATTCCAATGAAAGACACTTCCTACAGGCAGCTGCACATCATACCGGCTGCAGCAGCTTTTCTCATATAGCCTAGATAGCAGCATAGTCTCATATAGCCTAGACAGCACATCCAGAACAACTCATAACCAGCACCAGCAACCAGCAGAAGCAGTAAAGCAGTTAGGATATGAGCCGGCGGCCATATTTGATTTTTCCTGGAGCAATAATGGATAAAAAACACTAAAAAAGGCACACCAGAGCGGCGAAATTATCAGGTAGAGCATTTATTCTTTACACGCTATCGACTGATATGTTTATTTTGTGTGAAACGTTCATCTCTGGTTCCCTTTAAGGAGAATAGAGACCTTATCATCAAACCAGCGGATAAAGGGGGTGCCATAGTCATCATGAAAAGCGGCAACTAAATCCAGGAGGCACAAAGACAGCTGGCATTCAATAGGATGATAAAGAAATTGCCTGTAAACACCAGGCTTCATGTACAGACCCTTATCCCTGAAAAGCCTAGAACAGCCTACTTTTACATGCTTCCCCAAATCCGCAAAGAGGAAAACCCAGGCAGGCCCATAATTTCAGGGAATGGAACTCTTATGGAGACTATCTCGGGGTGGTTGGAAGACTATATCTTGATCCTCTGGTCTGCAAGTGAGGAGGATCTTATTCAATTTCACAGGAACTTCAATGCCTTCCATCCCGCAATCAAACTTAAACTGAGCTACTCACAGGGAGAGAACATCCTACAAACGTTCATGTACTACAAATCGACAGATCGTCCCACATACCTCAGGTATGACTGTTTCCACCCCAAACATATAAAGAATTCCATAATTTACAGCCAGGCCATAAAATGCAATCGGATCTGTTCTGACAGGGATGACCGAGACAAACACCTGGGTTTCCTGTAGAAGGCTGAGACCCAAATCAAGAACGCTAACATGCCTAGGACTCAGCTCCTGGAGTGCAAGCAGAACCAGAAGGAGAGCCGTGTCCCACTGGTGCTCACCTACAACCCACGCCTGGAAATTTTGAA
Source organism: Hyperolius riggenbachi (assembly GCF_040937935.1). NCBI lineage: Eukaryota > Metazoa > Chordata > Amphibia > Anura > Hyperoliidae > Hyperolius > Hyperolius riggenbachi. The sequence goes on along the minus strand of NC_090652.1, from coordinate 179,327,916 downwards.
GATTGCAAAATAACTTTATCCTGTTCTACACAAGCATCAGAGACTGCGAAAGATATTACCTGACCACCCCCCCCCCTAGCATTCCGACAGCCACCCAATCTTAAGCAGATGATAGTCAGGAGTGACTTAAATAGGCCAGAACAGAATGGAACATTCCCCTGCCGAGGGAAAAGGTGTGGGACCTGTAAACTCATACATTCCACCGACAGGATACTAGTACCAGGTAAACAACAGGAATACAAAGTACAAGGCACCTTTTCCTGCGACTCATCTAATCTGTTATACCTGATCATGTGTGCAAAATGCCCCAAAGGAATTTTTGGGAGAAACAAGACAACCTCTATGTGATCGCATGAAACACCACAGGTTCACTATTAACAGCAGAAAAGAGAATATTACAAAATATGCTGATCTCCCAGTACCAACACACTTTTGTTTACCTGGACACCGTTTAAGCGATTTTCGCATCACTGTATCTAGGAAATCATCATCATCATCATCATCATCATCATCACTGTATCTAGGAAATTACAGCATCACTGTAAATAGGAAAATATGAGACTAACACAAGAAACAAAGTTTATACATTGGTTCAACACTGTAGAAGATGGTTTAACCACTTAAGGACCGCCCCCAGCCGATGGGCGGCGGCAAAGTCCGGGCCCAAACGACCGCAATACGCCCATCGGCGGGGGCAGCTGCGGGAGTGGCTATGCGGCGATCGCGTCATTTGTGACGCGATCAGCCGCCGGGGACTGGCTCCGCCCACCGCTCGCTGTAACCCGCCGGCCGTTCAGAAGCGCCGGCGGGTTACTAGCTGCCCGATCGCCGCACGGAAAGTTTATAATAGAGTTTGTAATGTATACAAAGCCTACTGCCCTGGTGGTCCCAGTGTCCGAGGGACCACCAGGGCAGGCTGCAGCCACCCTAGTCTGCACCCAAGCACACTGATCCCCCCCCCCCTGCCCCCTGATCGCCCACAGCACCCCTCAGACCCCCCCCTGCCCACCCCCCAGACCACTGTTTGCACCCAATCACCCCCCTAATCACCCATCAATCACTCCCTGTCACTATCTGTCAACGCTATTTTTTTTTTTAGTCCCTAATCTGCCCCCTACTCCCTCCTGATCACCCCCCCACCCCTCAGACTCTCCCCAGACCCCCCCCAGACCCCCCCCCCCCCCGTGTACTGTATGCATCTATCCCCCCTGATCACCTGTCAATCACCTGTCAATCACCCGTCAATCACCAATCAATCACCCCCTGTCACTGCCACCCATCAATCAGCCCCTAACCTGCCCCTTGCGGGCAATCTGATCACCCACCCACACCAATAGATCGCCCGCAGATCCGACATCAGATCACCTCCCAAATGCAGTGTTTACATCTCTTCTCTCCTCTAAACACCCACTAATTACCCATCAATCACCCATCAATCACCCCCTATCACCACCTGTCACTGTTACCCATCAGATTAGACCCTAATCTGCCCCTTGCGGGCACCCAATCACCCGCCCACATGCTCAGATTGCCCTCAGACCCCCCCTTATCAATTCGCCAGTGCAATATTTACATCTGTTATTCCCTGTAATAACCCACTGATCACCTGTCAATCACCCATCAATCACCCCCTGTCACTGCCACCCATCAATCACCCCCTGTCACTGCCACCCATCAATCAGCCCCTAACCTGCCCCTTGCGGGCAATCTGATCACCCACCCACACCAATAGATCGCCCGCAGATCCGACATCAGATCACCTCCCAAATGCAGTGTTTACATCTCTTCTCTCCTCTAAACACCCACTAATTACCCATCAATCACCCATCAATCACCCCCTATCACCACCTGTCACTGTTACCCATCAGATTAGACCCTAATCTGCCCCTTGCGGGCACCCAATCACCCGCCCACACGCTCAGATTGCCCTCAGACCCCCCCTTATCAATTCGCCAGTGCAATATTTACATCTGTTATTCCCTGTAATAACCCACTGATCACCTGTCAATCACCCATCAATCACCCCCTGTCACTGCCACCCATCAATCACCCCCTGGCACTGCCACCCATCAATCAGCCCCTAACCTGCCCCTTGCGGGCAATCTGATCACCCACCCACACCAATAGATCGCCCGCAGGTCCGACATCAGATCACCTCCCAAGTGCAGTGTTTACATCTCTTCTCTCCTCTAAACACCCACTAATCACCCATCAATCACCCCCTATCACCACCTGTCACTGTTACCCATCAGATTAGACCCTAATCTGCCCCTAGGGCACCCAATCACCCGCCCACACCTCAGAACGCCCTCAGACCCCAGCCCTGATCACCTCGCCAGTGCATTGCTTGCATCTATTTCCCCCCTCTAATCACACCTTGAGACACCCATCAATCACCTCCTGTCACCCCTTAGCACACCTACCCATCAGATCAGGCCCTAATTTGCCCCGTGTGGGCTCCTGATCACTCGGCCAAACCCTCAGATCCCCCTCAGACCCCCTTCCGATCACCTCCCCAGTGCATTGATTGCATCTATTTTCCCCTCTAACCGCCCCCTGAGACACCCATCAATCACCTCCTGTCACCCCCCTAGCACTCCTATCCATCAGAACAGGCCCAATACATCCTGTCATCTAAGAGGCCACCCTGCTTATGACCGGTTCCACAAAATTTGCCCCCTCATAGACCACCTGTCATCAAAATTTGCAGATGCTTATACCCCTGAACAGTCATTTTGAGGCATTTGTTTTCTAGACTACTCCTCGCGGTTTAGGGCCCCTAAAATGCCAGGGCAGTATAGGAACCCCACAAGTGACCCCATTTTAGAAAGAAGACACCCCAAGGTATTCTGTTAGGTGTATGATGAGTTCATAGAAGATTTTATTTTTTGTCAAAAGTTAGCGGAAATTGGATTTTTATTGTTTTTTTCACAAAGTGTCATTTTTCACTAACTTGTGACAAAAAATAAAATCTTCTACGAACTCACCATACCCCTAACGGAATACCTTGGGGTGTCTTCTTTCTAAAATGGGGTCACTTGTGGAGTTCCTATACTGCCCTGGCATTTTAGGGGCCCTAAACCGTGAGAAGTAGTCTAGAAAACAAATGCCTCAAAATGACCTGTGAATAGGACGTTGGGCCCCTTAGCGCACCTAGGCTGCAAAAAAGTGTCACACATGTGGTATCGCCGTACTCAGAAGAAGTAGTATAATGTGTTTTGGGGTGTATTTTTATACATACCCATGCTGGGTGGGAGAAATCTCTCTGTAAATGGACAATTGTGTGTAAAAAAAATCAAATAATTGTCATTTACAGAGATATTTCTCCCACCCAGCATGGGTATGTGTAAAAATACACCCCAAAACACATTATAATACTTCTCCCGAGTACGGCGGTACCACATGTGTGTCACTTTTTTGCACCCTAACTGCGCTAAGGGGCCCAAAGTCCAATGAGTACCTTTAGGATTTCACAGGTCATTTTGCGACATTTGGTTTCAAGACTACTCCTCACGGTTTAGGGCCCCTAAAATGCCAGGGCAGTATAGGAATCCCACAAATGACCCCATTTTAGAAAGAAGACACCCCAAGGTATTCCGTTAGGAGTACGGTGAGTTCATAGAAGATTTTATTTTTTGTCACAAGTTAGCGGAAAATGACACTTTGTGAAAAAAAAAATTAAAATCAATTTCTGCTAACTTGTGACAAAAAAAAAATCTTCTATGAACTCACCATACTCCTAACGTAATACCTTGGGGTGTCTTCTTTCTAAAATGGGGTAATTTGTGGGGTTCCTATACTGTCCTGGCATTTTAGGGGCCCTAAACCGTGAGGAGTAGTCTTGAAACCAAATTTCTCAAAATGACCTGTGAAATCCTAAAGGTACTCATTGGACTTTGGGCCCCTTAGCGCAGTTAGGGTGCAAAAAAGTGCCACACATGTGGTATCGCCGTACTCAGGAGAAGTAGTATAATGTGTTTTGGGGTGTATTTTTCCACATACCCATGCTGAGTGGGAGAAATATCTCTATAAATAGACAATTGTGTGTAAAAAAAAATAAAAAATTGTCATTTACGGAGATATTTCTCCCACCCAGCATGGGTATGTGTAAAAATACACCCCAAAACACATTATACTACTTCTCCTGAGTACGGCAATACCACATGTGTGGCACTTTTTTGAAGCCTAACTGCGCTAAGGGGCCCAAAGTCCAATGAGCATCTTTAGGCTTTACAGGGGTGCTTACAATTAGGCACCCCCCAAAATGCCAGGACAGTGAACACACCCCACAAATGACCCCATTTTGGAAAGTAGACACTTCAAGGTATTCAGAGAGGAGCATAGTGAGTCCGTGGCAGATTTCATTTTTTTTTGTCGCAAGTTAGAAGAAATGGAAACTTTTTTTTTTTTCTTTTTTGTCAGAAAGTGTCATTTTCCGCTAACTTGTGACAAAAAATAAAATCTTCTATGAACGCACCATGCCTCTCACTGAATACTTTGGGATGTCTTCTTTTCAAAATGGGGTCATTTGGGGGGTATTTGTACTTTCCTGGAATTTTAGCCCCTCATGAAACCTGACAGGTGCGCAGAAAAGTCAGAGATGCTTGAAAATGGGAAAATTCACTTTTGGCACCATAGTTTGTAAACGCTATAACTTTTACCCAATCCAATAAATATACACTGAATGGGTTTTTTTTTATCAAAGACATGTAGCAGAATAACTTTCGCGCTCAAATGTATAGGAAATTTTACTTTATTTGAAAAATGTCAGCACAGAAAGTTAAAAAAATCATTTTTTTGCCAAAATTCATGTCTTTTTTGCTGAATATAATAAAAAGTAAAAATCGCAGGAGCAATCAAATAGCACCAAAAGAAAGCTGTATTAGTGACAAGAAAAGGAGGTAAAATTCATTTAGGTGGTAGGTTGTATGAGCGAGCAATAAACCGTGAAAGCTGCAGTGGTCTGAATGGAGAAAAAGGCTCTGGTCCTTAAGGGGCGAAAAGACTGTGGTCCTGAAGTGGTTAAATAAGGACTTCTTGTGCTGGTACAATGGGTTTGAAATGCCACAATTTTTTTATTTTTTTTTTCCCTCCAACTTTTTTTTTTTTTTTTGTGTCATATGCTGGTAAGATGGTGTTTACGGTCACTATTCATTTTATTTGCTTTCATGTGCTGGGAAGATGGTTTTACATGCCACAATTCTCTTTAGCTTAGAATTAATGGTGCATGCAACCAGCTCAGTTACAATTTGAACTCTGAATTTACAATATCTCCCACATCACCAGCGTTTGCTTTATGTTATGTTGAGAAAACTGTTGATGATCTTATAAATTCTAGCCAGGATGCCTGGGGAAAGCCTCCGGAAGTAACAGTTAAGGTATCTAATTACATTGTTTGCTAAAGAATGTTTCTCCTCTGTATGTCAGTGTGTATATATAATCTGTGTTCTTCAGTTTTTGTCAGGAACAGGGCCGTTTCTTGCCCCGTTCAGCCGGTTCTGCTGAACAGGGCGCCGATGAGAGACAGATTGGGGGGGGCGCCAGGCAAAAGGATGTGACTGCTAGGAGCCGGTGACGCGCGGATGCGGTGCAGCGAGAGGCAGGAGGAGCCGTGCGCACCAGCGCGATCACCGGCTTCAGTTCGCGTACACCCCCCCCCCCAGTGTGCCTCCCGTTGCTGCCTACCTCTCTTGCAGACCTCAGCGCTGGCGGCGACCCGACCGGAGAGCGTCAGAGCAGAGCGCACACTACCGCAGACAATGCACATGCGGAAGTGATGTCATTGACCATGACCACTTCCTGGATGCCATGAAGTGATGCTGGCGGTAGTGTGCGCTCTGCTCTGCCGTTCTCTGGTCGGGTCGCCGCCAGCTCTGAGTTCTGTGCCGTGCTCTGGTTGGGTCGGCGCCAGCTCTAAGGTCTGTGTAAGCCCTGCATAGCACCCTGCACAGCACCCAGCCCACCAAAGCACCCTGCACAGCCCCCAGCATCCAGCCCAGCATAGCACCCTGCAGAGCCCCCAGCCCAGCAAAGCACCCTGCACAGCCCCCAGCACCCAGCCCAGCAAAGCACCCTGCACAGCCCCCAGCATCCAGCCCAGCATAGCACCCTGCACAGCCCCCAGCATCCAGCACAGCAAAGCACCCTGCACAGCCCCCAGCATGCAGCCCAACATAGCACCCTGCAGAGCCCCCAGCCCAGCAAAGCACCCTGCACAGCCCCCAGCACCCAGCCCAGCAAAGCACCCTGCACAGCCCCCAGCATCCAGCCCAGCATAGCACCCTACACAGCCCCCAGCATCCAGCCCAGCAAAGCACCCTGCACAGCCCCCTGCATGCAGCCCAACATACCACCCTGCAGAGCACCCAGCCCAGCAAAGCACCCTGCACAGCCCCAGCACCCAGCCCAGCATAGCACCCTGCAGAGCACCCAGCCCAGCAAAGCACCCTGCACAGCCCCCAGCATGCAGCCCAACATAGCACCCTGCCGAGCACCCAGCCCAGCATAGCACCCTGCACAGCCCCCAGCATGCAGCCCAGCAAAGCACCCTGCACAGCGACCAGCATGCAGCCCAGCAAAGCACCCTACACAGCCCCCAGCATGCAGCCCAACATAGCACCCTGCAGAGCACCCAGCCCAGCATAGCACCCTGCACAGCCCCCAGCATGCAGCCCAGCAAAGCACCCTGCACAGCCCCCAGCATGCAGCCCAGCAAAGCACCCTGCACAGCCTCCAGCATGCAGCCCAACATAGCACCCTGCAGAGCACCCAGCCCTGCACAGCCCCCAGCATGCAGCCCAGCAAAGCACCCTGCAGAGCCCCCAGCATCCAGCCCAGCAAAGCACCCTGCACAGCCCCCAGCATGCAGCCCAACATAGCACCCTGCAGAGCACCCAGCCCAGCAAAGCACCCTGCACAGCCCCCAGCATGCAGCCCAACATAGCACCCTGCCGAGCACCCAGCCCAGCAAAGCACCCTGCACAGCCCCCAGCATGCAGCCCAACATTGCACCCTGCCGAGCACCCAGCCCAGCATAGCACCCTGCACAGCCCCAAGCACGCAGCCCAGCAAAGCACCCTGCACAGCCCCCAGCATGCAGCCCAGCAAAGCACCCTACACAGCCCCCAGCATGCAGCCCAACATAGCACCCTGCAGAGCACCCAGCCCAGCATAGCACTCTGCACAGCCCCCAGCATGCAGCCCAGCAAAGCACCCTGCACAGCCCCCAGCATGCAGCCCAGCAAAGCACCCTGCACAGCCTCCAGCATGCAGCCCAACATAGCACCATGCACAGCCCCCAGCATGCAGCCCAGCAAAGCACCCTGCACAGCCCCCAGCATGCAGCCCAACATAGCACCCTGCAGAGCACCCAGCCCAGCAAAGCACCCTGCACAGCCCCAGCACCCAGCCCAGCATAGCACCCTGCACAGCCCCCAGCATGCAGCCCAGCATAGCACCCTGCACAGCCCCCAGCATGCAGCCCAGCATAGCACCCTGCACAGCCCCCAGCATGCAGCCCAGCACAGCACCCTGCACATCCCCCAGCATGCAGCCCAGCATAGCACCCTGCAGAGCCCCAACATGCAGCCCAGCATAGCACCCTGCAGAGCCCCAGCACCCAGCCCAGCATAGATCCCTGCAGAGCCCCAGCACCCAGCCCAGCATAGCACCCTGCACAGCCCCCAGCATGCAGCCCAGCATAGCACCCTGCACAGCCCCCAGCATGCAGCCCAGCACAGCACCCTGCACATCCCCCAGCATGCAGCCCAGCATAGCACCCTGCAGAGCCCCAGCATGCAGCCCAGCATAGCACCCTGCAGAGGCCCAGCACCCAGCCCAGCATAGATCCCTGCAGAGCCCCAGCACCCAGCCCAGCATAGCACCCTGCACAGCCCCCAGCATGCAGCCCAGCATAGCACCCTGCACAGCCCCCAGCATAGCACCCTGCACAGCCCCCAGCATGCAGCCCAGCAAATTAAAAAAAATGGTGAGTTGGTTTTAAGAAGCCTTTTGACATGATTTCACTTAGCAGCTCTGATTTTGGGGAAGGGTTGGGGGGGGGGGGGGCATATTTTTTGACTCTCGAACTGGGTGAAATTTAAGCTAGAAACTGCCCTGGTCAGGAACCAAGTCCGACGAAGGCTTTTTATAAGCCGAAAATACTGTTTATTCATGTCTAAGTTGGCCAATAAATGGTATCCTCCTGATTAAAAACCAGATACATTACACAACTCTTAAAATTTCTATATTTATTAGGAATGTTATCGATGCCTGTTGGAAGTGTGGGCATAGTCCTGATAGGTTTAAACACATGGCATGGGAGTGCCCCGTTACTCAATTATTCTGGGATAAAGTTCTCCAATTTATGGATAATTTAGGCCTGCCTGCTAGGGTTGATGGAGGACTTAAAGAGACACTTAAGCCAGAAAAAAAAGTTTTACTCACCTGGGGCTTCTACCAGCCCCCTGCAGCAGTCCTGTGCCCTTGCAGCCACTCACTAATCCTCTGGTCCTCCGCTGCCAGCTAGTTTCGTTTTTGCCGACAGGCCCAACAGGACTGGCCACGCATAGCTTCCTCTGCATTCCCGACTGCAATTAGCACTATTGCGGGCCGCAACGCGTACAAAAATACGCATTGCCGCATATCTATGCATTGGCAACACGTATTTTTGTACGCGTTGCGGCCCGCAATAGCGCTAATTGCAGTCGGGAATGCGGAGAAAGCTACGCATGGCCAGTCCTGTCGGCAAAAACGAAACTGGCTGGTAGCGGATTAGTGAGTGGCTGCGAGAGCACAGGATGGCTGCAGGAGGCTGGTAGAAGCCCCTGGAACTAAAGAAAGACCTGAAGAAACTTGCACAACTGGACAGCGACCTCTTTTTCTTGACTACATGCAAAAAGAAAAAACTTATACCTCAAGGACTAAGGATACAGAATCCCACCCTGCATACATATACAATAGCAGGTTTGCAGAATAAATCTGCAGGAGGAGATCGGAGAGAATACGGAATAACCTTATAAGAGTCTGCTATAATCGTAAGAGGATTACAAAGGATGAGATACAGAGCCTGAAACTGTCTCTCTGAATAATGACCCCACTGGAGCATGGGATAAACTACAAACCTTCTATAGGAAACTACAGAGATTCCTAATTAACAAAAAGAAAAAACTTCAGAGACTTAGAATTAAGAGTGGACGCCTGGATGCACAAGCAGCAGAAAAAGAGCAACCCACAGGTATAATGAATCTTTCCTCTTATCAGGCTACTGAAGCTGAAATGTCAGTACTCTCCAAAGGCCTGTCATTCTGCCCTGCAAGACCCATAGACCGGATTGCACTCCGTGGAGATATGGAGTAATTTTTCAGAAAGCTGCGACTCAAGGAACAGCAGATGGGCGTGGCAATGGGTTCACGATTCGCACCACAGTATGCAAAGATCTAAAAAGATGGACCCCCAAAGAAGGAAAAAACCCGGCCCTGGATAAATACATCAACAAATTCAGATGCAGAATCTCTTACAGGATCCTGAATAAAAGAGACACTGGCCCAGAATGTAACACCACAGGAGTGACAGGCCATCAGATCCCTTAAGGAGAGTAAGGACATTATCATTAAGCCAGCGGATAAAGTTGGTGCCATAGTCATAATGAACACCAGTGACTACATCCAGGAGGCACAAAGACAGCTATCCAACACCACTCACTATGCCAAATTACAGGGGGACCCCACAAAAGGCTACAGAATGGTTAACAGATTGCCTGCAAACATCAGACAACATGTAAGGACACTTATCTCTGAAGAGCCTAGAACAGCCTGCTTTTACATGCTTCCCAAGATCCACAAAGAGGGAAACCCAGGCAGGCCCATAATCTCAGGGAGCGGAACTCTTACAGAGAACATCTCAGGGTGGCTGGAAAACCTCTTGAAACCTCTTGTCTGTAAAAGACCCAGCTACATACAGGATACCACCCACCTCCTGAACAAACTGACAGCCATCGGCCCAGTACCTGAGGGAACTATACTGGCCACGATGGACTGGAGTCCCTGTACACGAACATCCTCCCCCATGATAATGGTACTGCGGCCTGCCGTAAATATCTTCAGGGTCAGGGCATACCTGTAAAACCTATTGCTGGACTGATCAAATTCATTCTCACTCATAATTATTTCACTTTTGGATAGGACCTCTATTTACAGCAGATGGGCGTGGCAATGGGTTCACGATTCGCACCACAGTATGCAAATCTCTTTATGGCCAAAATCAAAGAGGAATACCTCAATGCATGTGGCATAAAACCCATGGCCTACTTCTGCTTCATTGATGATATTTTAACCATCTGGTCCGCAAGTGAGGATGATCTTCTTCAGTTCCACAGGAACTTAAATGCCTTCCATCCTTCCATGCCAACTTACCTACTCTCACACAGAGATTAACTTTCTGGACACCACCATATACATCAGGGGTAACAACCTACAAACTTCTGTGTATCGCAAACCTACAGACCGTCCCACATACCTAAGCTATGACACTTTTCATACCATGCACATTAAGAACTCTATGATTTACCGCCAAGCTATAAGGTACAACCGGCTTTGTTCTGACAGGCTGGACAGAGACAAGCACCTGGATCGCCTTAAGAACACTTTCACTAAACAAGGTTACAGTCCTCCTATGGCTGAGGCCCAAATCAGGAAAGCCAGCATCATCCCCAGGACTGAACTCCTGAAATATAAGCAAAACCAGAAAGAGGACTGTGTCCCTTTGGTTGTCACCTACAACCCACACTTGGAAATCTTAAGGAGGATTGCTAAGGAAATTCATCCCATTTTACACATGGATCACAGACTGAGAAAGATATTTCCTAAACCTCCCCTCTTGTCATATCGGCAACCACACAATCTAAAACAGATGATTGTCAGGAGTTCTTTGAATAGGCCTCAACAAAACGGAATATCCCCTTGCCGACAAAATAGATGTGGGACCTGCAGACACATTTACTCCACTGACAGGTTAAAGCAGATCCGAGATGAAAAACTAACTATAACAAGTAACTTGTCTATATATCTTATGTACAGTTTAGATGGTTTAAACAGCAAATCTGATTGAACGCCACATACATGCAGAATTAAGCCATTATTTATCAGCTAACTCCCTACTTGATCAGTTCCAGTCTGGCTTTCGCTCCAACCACTCCACGGAAACGGCCCTTACCAAATTGGCCAATGACCTTCTTACAGCTAAATCCAAATTTTTACAGCTAAATTCAAATTCCATCAATTTTCCATACTCATCCTTCTTGATCTGTCATCAGCATTCGATTCGGTCGACCACACCTTACTCTTACAAATACTTTCAAATGCAGGAATAAAGGGCCTCGCTCTCACATGGTTATCTTCCTACCTCTCTGGAAGGTCCTTCACAGTCTCCTACACAGATCGGATCTTTTCTCCTCATGCTTTGTCTGTCGGGGTTCCTCAAGGCTCTGTCCTTGGTCCCCTCCTCTTTTCCATCTACATGCACGGTCTTGGTGACTTAATCAACTCATTCGGGTTTCAATACCACCTGTATGCAGACGATACACAACTGTACCTCTCGGACCCAGACCTTAACTCCCTCCTCAAACGTGTCCCTGACTGCTTGTCTGCTATATCCTCCTTCATGTCCTCTCGCTTCCTAAAACTTAATATGAGTAAAACAGAACTAATAATTTTTCCACCGTCTCTGGCCACCTCTCTGCCTGAAGTAACTATAAATGTTAATAACACTCCCATAACTTCAGTTCCCAAAGCACGGTGCTTGGGGGTAATAATCGACTCTTCTCTCTCTTTTATTCCTCATCTTAACTCCATAACCGAGTCCTGCCATCTCCAACTCAAAAATATATCTGTCCCTTTCTCACTCAAGACACAACCAAAATGTTAATACATGCTCCTATAACTTCTCGCCCGGACTACTGCAACGTACTACTTTGTGGACTACCTTCTAACAAACTGGCCCCGCTCCAGTCGGTACTGAACTCAGCTGCTCGTCTAATTCATCTCTCTTCTCGATCTTCCTCTGCTGACCCTCTCTGTCAAGCTCTTCACTGGCTGCCAATTAACCAGAGGATCCAGTTCAAACTCCTAACCCTATCCTACAAAGCTCTCCACAATCTCTCTCCCCGGTACATATCCTCACTAATATCCAGATACAAACCCAATCGCAATGTCAGATCCGCACACGATCTTCTGTTGTCCTCCTCTAGAGTCACCTCCTCACATTCACGCTTACAAGATTTTGCACGTGCTTCACCCCTTCTCTGGAATCCCCTCCCACAACACATCCGTCACTCGCCAACCTTTGTTACTTTTAAACGCTCTCTAAAAACTCATTCGTTCCGACAAGCATATGCACTACCTTAAGCCACTTCCCTTTGTCCTAAGACCAAATTGCAGTCCTACTAGGTATCCTAAAACACACTGCCTTTATATATTTTATCGTATACTACCCCTCCTCTTGTTTCCCCCCATTCCCTTTAGATTGTAAGCTCGCAAGGGCAGGGCTCTCTCCCCCTTTTGCGTCTTGGAAATCATTATACATTTTATTTATCATGTTACTTTTATCACTGTCATTACCACTGTATTTTGTATGCTGTATCATTTTTTGTATTTTGTCACTAGTTATGTATCTTGTATATTAGTGTACACCATTGTCTGTATTATGTACCCCATGTTTGTTTCTTACTTTGTACAGCGCCACTGAATATGTTGGCGCTTTAAAAAATAATAATAATAAAAATCTGTCTGCAAACAGCTTTAATAGAAAATGATTATTTCTTCCTGTGATACAATGACAGCAGCCATGTTGTTTGTAAACATTACACACAGCCAAGCTTATCTGCACCATCAGCACTCAGACTGTGAAAAAAACCTAATCCCCCTCCTCCCTCCTTCCCTCTGCCTCTGAAATCTCTGGCTAGTAATACCTCCCCCTCCTCCTGCCCAGACTGAGCTCCCATGAGCCCTTGCTACTGCCAAGGCTCTCTGAAAACTGTGGGCGGGGCTTGTTTAGTTTATAGGGAATTAAAGTATTAAAACAAAAAACAAAAAAAGTATTTGGCTTGAGGAATGCCCTATAAACCATATGAAAGGAACACAATTATGCAATGAATAAAAGTTCATCTCCGATCCACTTTAACGATACCAGATTCACAACAGGAGTACAGAGTACAAGGCACATTTTCCTGTGGTTCCACCAATCTGGTATATCTGATCATGTGTGCTAAATGCCCCAATGTTATGTATGTGTAACGAATGGTGTCAGCAAGCACGGATCTGCAGTATCACCAATAATACAGATGCTATACCTGATTATATGGTGATCTGCAGAATCACCAATAATGCAAGTATAGCGAGACACGGAACAATCGGATGCAGGAAGGTGCTTGGTGCAATAGCAAAGTGTAGAGACACTCACTACTTAGAGGAGCTGGTATAAGAAAGTATCCCTATGGGGCACAGAAATACAACCTCCAGCAAGCTGGAACAGTAGACAACAATGATATACAGTGTAAATACACAAGTCTGTGGAAAAGTCCACCACACAGTAATTCCTCAGAGGTATGGTTACCTCTGAATGGGAACCCCGTGCGTGAGATCGTCCAAGGGACGCAGTGGAGGAGTCTCGGCCTCTAGGAGTAATGGTTTGCTAGTGGCGGTCGTCTCAAAGAGGCAAGCCTCTGATAGAAACCCTACAGCGGCAGACGTTCCACTGAAGGGAGAAAGGTCAGACAAAATGAGGTTCGGCAACAGATCAGGCGGCAACAGTACAGAAACGTGAGACAAGAGAATAGTCGGAAACCAAGCCAATAGTTGATAACAGTACGGGCTGGCAAACTACAGAATCAGGAATCAGAAGGATTGTCAAGACAGGCACAGAATCATACACAATAAATCAAGACAGTATAATATGCATATATATTGGCGATAAACCAATATATAACGCAATATCAAAACAAGGCTGACTAGGTGTGTCAAGAGCCGGGGCCCTGCCGGATTATCACACGGGAACTGACTAGGTCTGAGTGCTGACACAGGGTATCGCAAACACAGACGAAGTGCTACTGAAAAGCACTTCCTTAAAGAGAGTCTGAAGCGAGAATAGATCTCGCTTCAGACCTCATATATAGCAGGGGCACGTGTGCCCCTGCTAAAACGCCGCTATCCCGTGGCTTAACGAGGGTCCCTGTCCCCCCAAACCCCCTTCGTAATGCGGGGGAGCGCTTCCTGGTTGGGGCAGGGCTAACCGCCGCAGCCCTGCCCCACGCGCGTCTGTCAGCGCGTATCTCCGCCTCTCCCCCGCCCCTCTCAGTCTTCCTTCACTGAGAGGGGCGGGGGAGAGGCGGCGATGCGCGTCTGATAGACGCGACTGGAGGCAGGGCTGCAGCCGTTAGCCCTGCCTCCAGGAAGAATATTACCAGCGACCATTTTCCGACCAACTTTTGCAGGGGGTGGGTTGGGGGTGAAGGGACCCCCGTTTAGCCGCGGGATAGCGGCGTTTTAGCAGGGGCACACGTGCCCCTGCTATATATGAGAGCTGAAGCGAGATTTAGTCTCGCTTCAGTGTCTCTTTAAATACTGCCTGGGAAAGGAGTCTCCACCCCAAGCAGCAACCAATCAGAGCAGGCTAAAAACGTCAGCTGACCTCCAGGTCAGCTGACTCGCTTTCTAGGAGCATAAAGGCGTGCCTGGCGTGCGCGCGCACCCCCTAGAGGCACGATGGCAGAGCCCTGGTGAGCAGCGCGCTGGTGAGTTTGGCGCTGTGCGCTCGGGAAGGTTTTGCGCAACGGATGCGGACAAATTACCGCAACCCGCGTTGGAAAGTCCGCCTGCCGGAAGGGATGCGACCGTATTTCCGCAATCCATCCGGCGTTGCGGAATTTTCGTTACAGTACCCCTCCCTTTAGACGTGGATTCCGGACACGTCCCACCTGGCCTGTCAGGATGAAGCTCATGGAATCGTTTTCTAATATTATCTGCATGTAAATTACCTGCTGTAACCCAGGATCTTTCCTCAAGACCGTACCCTTTCCAATGCACCAAATACTGCAGTGAACCACGAACTCGTCTGGAGTCCAAAATCTCCTCAACCTCCCATTCAGGTTCACCATCAACCATGACAGGGTGAGGAGGAATCCATCTGCACAGCCGGCTTCAAGAGCGACACATGAAAGGCTTTTCCCACCTTTAGAGAAAGGGGTAAATTGACCTTGTAAGTGACACGATTAACCCTTTCGGAAATTGGATATGGTCCAATATACCTGGGCCCCAGTTTTGCGGACGGCTGTCTCAGAGCTATATGTCGAGTTGATACCCAAACTTTGTTTCCTGGTTTGAACTCCCACTCCGCAGATCGTCTCTTATCTGCCTGCCTCTTCTGTATGCAAAAAGCCTTTTTCAAATTTTCTCTGACATTAGCCCAAATCCTTTTAAAAGATTTCTGCCACTCCTCTAGAACCGGGAACGGAGAGGCCCTCACGGGTAAGGGGGAAAATTTGGGAAACTTCCCATTAACCACCTGAAAAGGCGCATACCCAGAGGACTCATTCCTGAGATTATGTGCGAACTCTGCAAATGGTAGAAACTCTACCCACTGGTGTTGGGCGTCCGCCACATAACATCTCAGGAACTGTTCCAAGGACTGATTGATCCTTTCCGTCTGACCGTTGGTCTGCGGGTGGTAACCCGACGAAAAGGATAATGACATAGCCATCCTTTTACAGAAGGCCCGCCAGAATCTTGAGACAAACTGGACCCCTCTGTCTTAGTGATGTGTCGTTCGTGAACGAGCCGGCTCTAAGAGCCGGCTCTTTGCTGCGAACGACAAGAGCCGGTTCTCAGTTTTGAAAGAGCCGATGCCTCAGCCGCCCCACACAGCTCTGATTTGCTGTGTAATAAAGGGCGCTGAGGCATGCTGGGAGATGTAGTCCTCCTCTTGCAGCTTGTAGGAGTTGTATGGCAGAGCAGAGCAGTAGCAGGAGGGATTGCCCCAGTCAGAGAAGCAGTCTGGAGTTGTCATGGAGACGTGGGGCGGGGCTTTTACTCCGATTCTGAGTGGTGTCTGGTGATATTTAATAAAGAGCCAATTCAGAGCCGTAAGAGCCGGCTCTTTAATGGGAGCCGATTCTCCGAGAAGAGCCGGAATTCCCATCACCACTCTGTCTGAGACGATATTCTCCAGAATGCCGTGCAATTTGAAAATGTTTTGCACGAAAAAATCAGCCAATTCTTGGGCAGTAGGGAGACCCCTCAAAGGCACAAAATGGGCCATCTTACTGAATCTATATGTGACCACCCATATAACAGTCTTTCCATTGGAAACAGGAAGTTCTCCCACAAAGTCCATGGAAATATGCGTCCATGGCTCTTGAGGGGAGGGCAGAGACTGTAAAGTTCTGGCTGGAGCCTGTCGGGAGGGTTTGCTCCTAGCACAGACAGAACAAGCTTTAACAAATTCTTTGCAATCAGATCGTAATGATGGCCACCAGACAGATCTACATAACAACTCTTGGGTATCACAAACACAGACGAAGTGCTACTGAAAAGCACTTCCTTAAATACTGCCTGGGAAAGGAGTCTCCAGCCCAAGCAGCAACCAATCAGAGCAGGCTAAAAATGTCAGCTGACCTCCAGGTCAGCTGACCCGCTTTCTAGGAGCATAAAGGCGTGCCTGGCGTGCGCGCTCACCCCCTAGAGCCACGATGGCAGAGCCCTAGTGAGCAGCACGCTGGTGAGTTTGGCGCTGTGCGCTCAGAAGGTTTTTCGCAACGGATGCAGACAAATTCTTTTGATTTGTTTTTATTTTTTTATAAGTTTATCATTTGTCACTTTCCCTTACATTTCAATAAAACAATAACGTTTGGCACTTGCTGAACATATTCCCTACAATGTCTGGCAGAGGTGGAGCAGGCCGTGCCCGTGGCCGTGGTCGAGGAATTGAAACCACTGCAAAAAGATGTTTGTATGGCACCTCGTCAGGCAGTGATCAAGAACCAGCAGCCCAAAAACTACATCCCTATTTCACAGCAGGAAGGGGACGCTCTGCACCAAGCAGGGAATCCTCTGTACCAGGCAGGGGTCAGTCCACAACTGGCAGGGGACAGTCAGTTGGTAGGGGACAATCAGTGCGAGGTAGTGGCCAATCCTCAACAGGCACAGTAAGGAGTGAAGATGTAACTCCAAAAAAACCTACAACCTTACGCGCGATTCTTTGATGATGAAGGGCCCACGGCGCCCCATTATGGAGAGCCAGGCTGATGATATTGTGGACTTTGTGATGAGAGATAGCGGTTCTCAGTCCCCCAATGTTCTGGCACCGGAGAGTAGCAGCAGTACCAGCAGCACACCCACGCCTGCTCTAAGATCTGCCCCCAACATCCATAATGAGCCTTTACTTCCATATACTGCACATATTTCAGACCTTGTGGACGAAGCTCTTTCGCAGTCAGACATAAACCTAGAGTCTGATGCCCAGATTTTTTTTTAATGATGGTCAGAATGTTATCGATGAGGGATTGGCGGGTGATGATCATGATGACTACTTGTACCATGCCCGCAATCAGTCTCAGTTCTCAATGGGAGAACATAACATCCAGGAGGAGGGCTCTCTGCACCTTCTTTCTCCCAATTATCCTGATGATGATGAGCTGGGTTGTTATGAGGGATATAGTGGCGATGATATGGATAGGAACTATGACCCGTCTGAACATCATGATGACGCCAGCTCAGATGATTCAGAGCCGCAGAGGCTGCATCAGCATACCGTGAGACCTAGTGGAAGCAGAGGCTCCTCTGGTAGGCTTTTTGAAAAGAGGCAGCAGCCACAGCCCGAGCCTGCAGCTGAAAGCACCCTCTCCCAAACGTGTGGGCCTGAGACTGAAAAACCAGTTAAAAAATCATCTAAGAAAGCCCCAGTTAGGAAGTACTTTACCGTTGATGAATCTGATCCCCACATTGTCATATGCAACATTTGTGGTCATAAGGTGCGCAGAGGGAAGGACTTGTCAAGAGCGGGCACAGGTGGACAACTCTCCCACATAAAAAAGCATAAGAGAGAGCATCAGCTTGAGGAAGCAATGGGTAAAAGACCCCGCACAGTGCCCCATCCTTCTTCCCATTCAGGTTCTGACATCGGCACCCCTTCCCCCAGCCTTCACTCCGCAACAGAGTCTGGCAGTAGAGGCCACATGTAAGCTACCACAATTGCACGGTCCTTGTCAGTGGATCACAGCACCCAGCCCTTAATTACTGAGTCGATAAGGTCGACAAAGCCACTGCTTTCCCATCACAGCAGGATCCGGAGGCTGAATGGGCTGCTGTCACAGGCTATGGTCCAGCAGTTATTGCCCTACAGTCTTGTAGAGGAGGGTACAGCCATTCGCGAGCTGCTGAGGTTTGGCATACCAGAATGGTGGATCCCCAGCCGCCATTTTTTTGCTAGGACAGCAATACCTGACCTGTATCGCAACACTGTGGATAATGTGACCCTGTCCCTTGATTATTCTGTAGGCAACAGGGTACATCTCACAACGGATTGCTGCATACTTCCCAACTTTTTGAGATGAGAAAAAGGGACACTTAAGCCACGCCCCTGTCACACCCACTGACCACGCCCCGCCACGCCCTAGTCACGCAATACCATAAAGATTTCATAAGAAAAATATGTTGTTTTATAATTCAAACCACACAGGTCCTTTCTATCCTAGTTCATTTTCCTTCATAGTAACATTTTAAAATGAGTAAATATATCAATTTAAAGGATGGGAATAAAGTTTAGAGTCAAACACATTTTTTAGTATAGAAATATATACATTTACATAGAAAGAGAGACAAAGTCCTGAAAGAGGGACAAATGAGGGGGAAAGAGGGACAGTTGGGAGCTATGCCTTCCTCCCATGAATGCTACTGAGGGGAAAGGGAATACTATAAATAAATAATAATACTGGTTACATAAAAGACAGCAGAGTTCTCTCTCTTTCTGTGTCTGCAGCAGCACAGGAGGGAAGAGTTACATTCCCAGGTCTATCACTGTCTGTCCCAGTCACACTCACAGCCTCCACTGTATGGGACAGGCTGCAGTGATCTGTGTGACTGAGACCTGAGTGTTCTCTCCTCTGTGTCTGCAGCAGCACAGGAGGAAAGGGTTAAACTCCCTGGTCTGTCACCATCTGTCCCAGTCACACTCACAAGCAGCATCCGCTGTACAGGACAGGCTGCTGTGATCTGTGGTGTGACTGAGACCTGTGTTATCTGCCTACCATAAACCATCAGTGCAGGGAGCCATGCTGATCTCTGCTCCCAGATGCAGGCTGACTTTTCTCCTCCGTGCCTGAACGAGCTTGTGGGGGGGGGGGGGGGGGGGGCAGGGCTACCTCTGTGTTTCTATTGGCTGAAGGGAGGAGGAAGCTGGTAAGAGCTACGTACAGAGGGGAGGGAAGGAGAGAGGTCTCGGGGTTTTGTCTATGTTACGCAGGACATAGCTGCTTGTTATTAAGACATTTAGACAGACCTCTGTCTTAAAAAGACAGACTTCATAGACGCCTGGTATGTGTCACCATATGAAAGGTTTGTAAAAACGGGACTTGTTAATGAGTGGGCGGGACCCGGGACAAGGGGGCGGGAACCAGGTAAGTCCCGCCCAAATCGGGACTGTTGGACAGTATGGATTGCTGGACCAGCTGTCATGGCCAGGGACGTTATATGTCCTTTACGGCACATTGGGTCACCCTCCAATGTCAACAGGAGGGTTCCAGTCCTGGGGCGGCCAGTGAGCTGGTGGCGCCACCCCGTGGGGTCAAGGGGAACAGTTCCACACTTGCCTCTACTCATGTCGCAACTGCTAGAGCTGAGCCCCCCTGTAAGCATGCCCATGGGACTGGCCACAGCAGAGTGGTACATCGACGCTGTCAGGCGGTTCTGGGTTTAGTCAGCGTTGAGCAGCAGAGACTTACTGCAGCAAATGTCCTGGCCATTCTCAATGGACAGGTGCAGAAGTGGCTGACCCCAAGAAGACTCCAGGCTGGTCATGTTGTATGTGACAACGCAGCAAATCTGATTGCCGCCCTGAATCAGGGCAACATCCCTCATGTGCCATGTTTTGCCCACATACTCAACCTGGTGGTGCAGCGCTTTTTACGCACCTACCCAGGTTTGAGTGATGTGGTGCAGCATGCAAGAAAAGTTGTATCGAAGCTGCGTTACTCTTCAAATGCCAAAGATTCCCTGTTTAAATTGCAGGAGAAACATGGCCTGCCCCCCCCCCCCATAGGCTCATTGCAGACAGTGCAACACGGTGGAACTCCACACCTCGCATGCTGAATAGGTTGTGTGAGCAGAAAAAGGCGGTTGCAGAGTACCTCAGAGGAGGACATGGCATCCAGGGCGCACCTGCCCGATTCACCCAGGAAGAGTGGCAGCTGATGTATCAAGTCTGCCGTATCTTGTCCCCATTCGATCAGGCTACAACATTCGTAAGTGGGGCACAAGTCTATATCAGCGAAGTGATCCCTCTCGTGTACATGCTGGACGAGACTCTGAGTAGCCTGATGACAGCTGGGGAGGATGCGCTTGATGAGCTTGAACAACAAAGCTTGCTCCAAGCCACCCAGACTCAGGCACATGAGGAGGAGGAGGAGGAGCTTACTTTCATGCCAGACTTAAGCTAAGTACTCACGGGGGGACAATTGTAGCTGTCGCTGCACACGGGAGCGTGTGCGCGACAGTTCGGAGACAGTTCGGCGACAGCTCGTCGCCAAGTCCCTCTGCATACACACAGCAGCAGAGGGATTAGCGATGCGGCGGAAGCTGTCGCCGAGGTTCCTCCCCCCCGCCGGATGCTCCGTGTACTGTGTGTGGGTAGCTGTCGCTAGCCCGCATACACATGCGGGGCTAGCGACAGTTCCGGCGAGGTTGCAGCGACGGCTGTAGCCGGCGATTGAACATGTCAATCGCCTGGCGACAGCTCCGACAGGCGACGGTTCGGGGCGCGCGCGTCATACACACGGGCGAACCGTCGCCGCAACACGCGCGTGCCACGTGGTTGCGGCGACGGCCGTACCCCGTGTGTATAAGCCTTTACTTGAGGTGCCTGACCATTGTGAGGAGGGAGAGCAGGCCAGTGCGGCATCTGTGGTTGATGGGTGGGGAGACATTGGAAGGCAGGACGAGCAGCAGCAGCAGTCAGAGGATTTTGATGTGTTGAGCAGACAGGATGATCTGGAGGCGCAGGCTCAGCTCTTTCCCATGGCTGTTCATATGTTGAAATGCTTCCGCAGAGGTCCCCGGATCAAAAACATTAGGGAGAGGGATGACTACTGGTTGGCCACCCATTTAGACCCTCGATGCAAGGGGAAACTGGGTCAGTTCATTCCAGCAAGCCGGCAGAAGGAGAGGATGCGTGAGCTGCAGCAGGCCCTAATAAGTCATCTGCAGGAGTCCTTTCCACAGTCTGAGATCACAGCTATCCCCACTCATTGCACCCAGAAAGTAGCTGAGCCTAGCAGACCCAGTGTTCAAGGAGACCTTTTTGGAGCACTGAGAAACTTTTACCTCTGAACGTCCAACAACAACAGTAGAAGAAGGAAGTTATCACCAGCGGCTGAGCCGCATGGTCAGTGATTACATGTGGTCACTTGGTGCATCTGATAGCATGCGCACTGAGGACCCCATGGAATTTTGGTCCGCCAGACTGGAAACCTGTCCCGAGCTCGCACAGTATGCGCTTCAACTTTTGGCATGCCCTGCTTCCAGCGTCATTTCTGAGCGTGCATTCAGTGCGGCAGGTGGGGTGGTTACTGAAAAGCGATCCTGTTTGTCTACAGATTCAGTGAACAGACTGACCTTCTTAAAAATGAATCAGTCCTGGATTGATGGTGAATACTCAGCCCCTGCTCTCAGAGACAGGAACTGAATGAGATCGCTTTCAACTCCCTCTCATATACCTATATGTCTATAAGATAACATTAAATATTTAAAGGGACTCCGAGCAGTGCAGAAACTATGTAAAGATGCATATCATTTTAAAGCTCTCTTTCTCCTCTTTCCAATGATATATAAATCGCCGCCCTACGCCTTTTAGTTTTTCGCTATTTTCGCGATTGAAATTGCCAAAGTCAACAGCTCCATTCTGCTGAACACTGCTGAATTTCAGTGTTCCTACCCTCATGGAGCACTTGAAAAAAAAAACCTGCTATGTTTACTGGTGTCCCTAAAGTTGCTGCTGTTTTGTTTATTGGTCTTTCCACCTTTCGGGTGACTTTGCCCACTACCTGCCACCAAAATGGCTTGTGCTGACTGAGGGTGATGGTCAACTTACTGTATGACTGAGCCGCTGCTCCTCTCAAGGCCACAAGCTAGGACTTTGCCTACTACCTGCCACCAAAATGGCTTGTGCTGACTGAGGGTGATGGTCAACTTACTGTATGACTGAGCCGCTGCTCCTCTCAAGGCCACAGTCTAGGACTTTGCCTACTACCTGCCACCAAAATGGCTTGTGCTGACTGAGGGTGATGGTCAACTTACTGTATGACTGAGCCGCTGCTCCTCTCAAGGCCACAAGCTAGGACTTTGCCTACTACCTGCCGCCAAAATGGCTTGTGCTGACTGAGGGTGATGGTCAACTTACTGTATGACTGAGCCGCTGCTCCTCTCAAGGCCACAAGCTAGGACTTTGCCTACTACCTGCCACCAAAATGGCTTGTGCTGACTGAGGGTGATGGTCAACTTACTGTATAACTGAGCTGCTGCTCCTCTCAAGGCCACAAGCTAGGACTTTGCCTACTACCTGCCACCAAAATGGCTTGTGCTGACTGAGGGTGATGGTCAACTTACTGTATGACTGAGCCGCTGCTCCTCTCAAGGCCACAAGCTAGGACTTTGCCTACTACCTGCCACCAAAATGGTTTGTGCTGACTTAAAAAAAAAAAGGACTCACCTTTTCCTGTTCAGTTTCTTGGTGTCCCCACCGTTCGGGTGCACCGCACTTTTTATTATAATTTACATCCTTGTTTTGATTATAGATAGCAGTGTTCCCACTGTCAGGGAGCACTGCACCAAATAAATAAATAAATAAATAAATTACTACTCACCTGTTCCTGTTCAGTTTTTTGGGTGTCCCCACCGTTAGGGTGCACCACACTTTTTGTTATAATTTACATCCTTGTTTTGATTATAGATAGCAGTGTTCCCACTGTCAGGGAGCACTGCACCAAAAAAAAAAAAAATTACTACTCACCTGTTCCTGTTCAGTTTTTTGGGTGTCCCCACCGTTAGGGTGCACCGCACTTTTTGTTATAATTTACATCCTTGTTTTTATTATAGATAGTAGTGTTCCCACTGTCAGGGAGCACTCCACCAAAAAAAAAAAACACTGAACCTGAATTGTTGGGGGGAGGGTGGAAGGGGTTCAGGTCTGGTTACCGATGAATTTCTGAGGGGGAGAGTGGAAGGAGTTCCGGTCTGGTTACCTATGAATTTCTGGGGGGAGGGTGGAAGGGGTTCCGGTCTGGTTAGCTAAGAATTTCTGGGGGGAGGGTGGAAGGGGTTCAGGTCTGGTTACCGATGAATTTCTGGGGGGAGGGTGGAAGGGGTTCCGGTCTGGTTACCTATGAATTTCTGGGGGGAGGGTGGAAGGGGTTTAGGTCTGGTTAGCTATGAATTTCTGGGGGGAGGGTGGAAGGGGTTCCGGTCTGGTTACCTATGAATTTCTGGGGGGAGGGTGGAAGGGGTTCAGGTCTGGTTACCTATGAATTTCTGGAGGGAGGGTGGAAGGGGTTCCGGTCTGGTTACCTATGAATTTCTGGGGGGAGGGTGGAAGGGGTTCCGGTCTGGTTACCTATGAATTTCTGGGGGAAGGGTGGAAGGGGTTCAGGTCTGGTTACCTATGAATTTCTGGGGGGAGGGTGGAAGGGGTTCCGGTCTGGTTACCTATGAATTTCTGGGGGGAGGGTGGAAGGGGTTCAGGTCTGGTTAGCTATGAATTTCTGGGGGGAGGGTGGAAGGGGTTCCGGTCTGGTTACCTATGAATTTCTGGGGGGAGGGTGGAAGGGGTTCAGGTCTGGTTACCTATGAAATCCTGGGGGGAGGGTGGAAGGGGTTCCGGTCTGGTTACCTATGAATTTCTGGGGGGAGAGTGGAAGGGGTTCAGGTCTGGTTACCTATGAATTTCTGGAGGGAGGGTGGAAGGGGTTCCGGTCTGGTTACCTATGAATTTCTGGGGGGAGGGTGGAAGGGGTTCAGGTCTGGTTAGCTATGAATTTCTGGGAGGAGGGTGGAAGGGGTTCAGGTCTGGTTACCTATGAATTTCTGGGGGGAGGGTGGAAGGGGTTCCGGTCTGGTTACCTATGAATTTCTGGGGGGAGGGTGGAAGGGGTTCAGGTCTGGTTACCTATGAATTTCTGGGGGGAGGGTGGAAGGGGTTCCGGTCTGGTTACCTATGAATTTCTGGGGGTAGGGTGGAAGTGGTTCAGGTCTGGTTACCTATGAATTTCTGGGGGTAGGGTGGAAGGGGTTCCGGTCTGGTTACCTATGAATTTCTGGGGGGAGGATGGAAGGGATTCAGGTCTGGTTACCTATGAATTTCTGGGGGGAGGGTGGAAGTGGTTCAGGTCTGGTTACCTATGAATTTCTGGGGGTAGGGTGGAAGGGGTTCCGGTCTGGTTACCTATGAATTTCTGGGGGGAGGATGGAAGGGATTCAGGTCTGAAGACCTATGAATTACTGGGGGGAATGGAAGAGGTCTGGTTACCTATGAATTTCTGGGGGGAGGGTGGAAGGGGTTCCGGTCTGGTTACCTATGAATTTCTGGAGGGAGGGTGGAAGGGGTTCAGGTCTGGTTACCTATGAATTTCTGGGGGGAGGGTGGAAGGGGTTCCGGTCTGGTTACCTATGAATTTCTGGGGGGAGGGTGGAAGGGGTTCAGGTCTGGTTACCTATGAATTTCTGGGGGGAGGGTGGAAGGGGTTCCGGTCTGGTTACCTAGGAATTTCTGGGGGGAGGATGGAAGGGATTCAGGTCTGAAGACCTATGAATTACTGGGGGGAATGGAAGAGGTCTGGCTACCTATGAATTACTCGGGGAGCAATGAATTATTGATACATATACTGTGAATACAGTAATTTTTTTTTTTTACACTGGTGCTTTGTGTCGGACATTGAGGATCTAAAAAAATGAAGGGATTGCATCACAAGCAATGTAACACATACAACTAAGCAAACAATAAAATATATTTCAGAAATGCAATGTTCTAACAATGACACTGCATTTCTGTTGCAATTATTTAGTCCACTCCAATGCAATGTGTATGAGAGATCATATAAACAAAAAACAGAAACGAATAGTTTTTTTTAAATAAAAAAAAATAATTTTTTTTTTGTTTTGCAACGTGCAAATTTTTTTTTTTTTAAATTACTTTTTTTAAAGCTGTATTGTCACCATACACATCAAATTTCAACAGCAACTGGTCTGAGTATATTAAGTGATAAAGATGCTAATCCTGCATTCAAAACTTTTTCTGCTGTTATGCTTTGGAGTTATCACATACTTTAGGAGCACTGGCCATAGTGCCAAAAAGTTGAATGCTGGGAGTTATTTTTATCCAGGGCAGTTTCTAGGCTAAATTTCACCCAGGGCGAGGGTGTAAAAATCGCCCCCCCGACCCCCCTGCCGTGGAGCCAGGTGTAGGTGCCCACAGTTTAGGTAAGCTATGTAGGTGCCACCAGTATGAATTAGATAGGTAGGTGCCTGCAGTATAGGTTTGGTAGGTAGGTGCCTGCAGTATAGGTTAGGTAGGTAGGTAGGTGCTGCAGTATAGATTAGGTAGGTGCTGCAGTATAGATTAGGTAGGTGCCTGCAGTATAGATTAGTTAGGTAGGTAGGTGCTGCAGTATAAATTAGGTAGGTAGGTAGGTACTGCAGTATAGATTAGGTAGGTGCTGCAGTATAGATTAGGTAGGTAGGTGCTGCAGTATAGAGTAGGTAGGTAGGTGCTGCAGTATAGATTAGGTAGGTGCTGCAGTATAGGATAGATAGGTAGGTGACTGCAGTATAGCTTCAATAAGTAGGTGCCAGTATAGGTTAGATAGGTAGGTGACTGCAGTATAGGATAGATAGGTAGGTGACTGCAGTATATGTTAGGTAGTTGCTGCAGTATAGATTAGGTAGGTAGGTAGGTGCTGCAGTATAGATTAGGTAGGTGCTGCAGTATAGAGTAGGTAGGTAGCCCCCTCCTATAACATCCTATTTACTGTGCTTAGCACATATTACAACATAACATAAACACAACACTGGAGGGTTGGCATTTGCTTTCAATTCACTTGTATTGTTTTGTAATTCAGTTACATATAACATATACAAGAAGGCACCCCCCCCCCCAATTTATTGCACACCCCTATAAAACCAGAGCACCCATAACCATGTAACCTATAACACTATTCTCTCCTGTGCTACAAGACCTAAACCTAAATGTAAGTCCCTTTTATTGGGGTTTCTTCGCATGCATATAGTCCAGTCCATTCCCTACACAGCCTTTATATAATCTCCTTTGGATACCATCTGGGAAGGTCTTGACATTTATTGCACAATCCTCATTAGGAACTCTTGGCCATAAAGCACCATGTGTACAAGGCAGTGGTCATACAGGTCTCCGCATAGAATAAAACCACACTGAACCTCCAGTTATCCGTTAGGCCGCACCCCAGTGCACTTGGGGGGGTCCTTTAAACAATGCCCGCTATTTGCTGCTCACACTCTGTGGCCCAATTGCAGCCACATTAGTCACTCACGTGTACCATCTCAATCGCGGGCGTCCCCGCTTTCATGGCTGTTCTTTTCCAGCTTGGGCAGTGTCCCTCTGTGCTGCGTGTCCTCGTCCCCGGCTCCACGCCCCACGCCAAGCCGACAGCACGGCTAGTGAGCAGCAAGCTCTTCCGCGGACTTTTTCCTGCAACGGTGGCCTGGATGGTCCAAAAACAACTGCCAACGCGTTTCATCAAGTTTACTTGACTTTTTCAAGGCAAGACTGGTAGATACACTCTTTACTTCCTCCTGTGGCCTCTTTTATAGTTGCAGGCTTTTTAAGGGACTATTTTTCCTCTCTCCATCCTGTTATTACTCAACATTGACATCTTGTGGGCACTTAAATTATTACATGCTTAATATTCAAAGTATGTTACAAAAACAAAAACGAACTTTCCTATCTATCACATTGTGCCTTACATTTTTCGTCGATCATAACAGTTTTAAAGAGTTTTTCTCCCTCTTAACACCTTTTCCAGTCTATCTCTACCTCTCCTGGGGCTAATATTTAATTTGTATATCCCTCTAAATCTTAGACCTCTAGGGTCACTATTGTGATATTCTAAAAAATGTTGTGCTACTGCACTATCAGCATTCTTGCCCTTAATGTTTTTAATATGTAAGATTTAGAGGGATATACAAATTAAATATTAGCCCCAGGAGAGGGGATTTTGATAAGGTGTTGTTACAAAAAGAGTGTATGTGGATATATAAATGCAACACTCGAGTCCCTTATGGAATCAATGTAGACTTTAATTTAGGGGTATTTCTCTAGAGGGGTCTCCAGGTCCTGAACCGTCCCTAGATATGGGGTATAGGAGTAGAGTGATGGCTGTCTCATTGGTTGGTCCTTGCTGGGTCCCCTCCTGTCGCCAAAAGCCACACAATTAGGATTGAAAGTTTAACTGGAGGAATAACTATGCTCTATAATAGAGATAGGCTGGAAAAGGTGTTAAGAGGGAGAAAAACTCTTTAAAACTGTTATGATCGATGAAAAATGTAAGGCACAATGTGATAGATAGGAAAGTTCGTTTTTGTTTTTGTAACATACTTTGAATATTAAGCATGTAATAATTTAAGTGCCCACAAGATGTCAATGTTGAGTAATAACAGGATGGAGAGAGGAAAAATAGTCCCTTAAAAAGCCTGCAACTATAAAAGAGGCCACAGGAGGGAGTAAAGAGTGTATCTACCAGTCTTGCCTTGAAAAAGTCAAGTAAACTTGATGAAACGCGTTGGCAGTTGTTTTTGGACCATCCAGGCCACCGTTGCAGGAAAAAGTCCGCGGAAGAGCTTGCTGCTCACTAGCCGTGCTGTCGGCTTGGCGTGGGGCGTGGAGCCGGGGACGAGGACACGCAGCCCAGAGGGACACTGCCCAAGCTGGAAAAGAACAGCCATGAAAGCGGGGACGCCCACGATTGAGATGGTACACGTGAGTGACTAATGTGGCTGCAATTGGGCCACAGAGTGTGAGCAGCAAATAGCGGGCATTGTTTAAAGGACCCCCCCAAGTGCACTGGGGTGCGGCCTAACGGATAACTGGAGGTTCAGTGTGGTTTTATTCTATGCGGAGACCTGTATGACCACTGCCTTGTACACATGGTGCTTTATGGCCAAGAGTTCCTAATGAGGATTGTGCAATAAATGTCAAGACCTTCCCAGATGGTATCCAAAGGAGATTATATAAAGGCTGTGTAGGGAATGGACTGGACTATATGCATGCGAAGAAACCCCAATAAAAGGGACTTACATTTAGGTTTAGGTCTTGTAGCACAGGAGAGAATAGTGTTATAGGTTACATGGTTATGGGTGCTCTGGTTTTATAGGGGTGTGCAATAAATTGGGGGCGGGGGGGGGGGGGTGCCTTCTTGTATATGTTATATGTAACTGAATTACAAAAGAATACAAGTGAATTGAAAGCAAATGCCAACCCTCCAGTGTTGTGTTTATGTTAGGTAGCCCCCTCCGGCCGCAACAATCCAGCGCCCCGGGCAATTGCACGCATCGCACGCCCATAGAAACGGGGCTGTTTTTATCTATATATAAAAATATAAAAACAAAACTATTTACAAAAAAACAAACAAACAAACAAACAAAAAAAAAACATTTAGGCATCATGCCTGCCCCCGGTGCCCATTAATTGGGCGATCAGTTCGTCCTGCTTGGCCGTTTTTTTCGCGCAGCTCCAGGACCTGCTGCTGTAGGAGATTGAACTCCCGGACCGGCACTCCTCTCTCATGCCTCCTCACCCTTGCCTTCAGCCTCCTAACTTCCTTCCTCACTAGCAAGTGAGTGGATAGTGGAACTGTGGAAAGAATAGGGAAAATAGGTTAACCTGATTAATACGATTATACATTTAACATGTAAACAACAACAACAAAAAAGTAACCTGTAATGTAAAGCTTATACAATAACATTTAGGGCCCTGTTCCACCATAGAAGTGATGCGAAGGCGGCCACTTCGCCGCATCACTTCCGCATCCCTCAATGCAGAAGTGATTAGAGGAGATGGGACGCCGATGCGATCCTGCAAGAATCTGCAGCATACTGCAGATTCTTGGATCAGTCTACACCGCTCCACATAACTTGAACGCAATTGAAACTATACCATTGCCGTGCAATGGTTTCAGGACATCCGCGGTGTGCCACATCGTACCGCATGTAATGGAAATGGACCTCGACAAAGTCTCTACAGTCTAAAGCTTGCATGCTCTTATTCTTTTAAGTTAGCCAATAAATGGTATCATCC
Source organism: Hyperolius riggenbachi (assembly GCF_040937935.1). Taxonomy (NCBI): domain Eukaryota; kingdom Metazoa; phylum Chordata; class Amphibia; order Anura; family Hyperoliidae; genus Hyperolius; species Hyperolius riggenbachi. Next base: position 179,298,339 of record NC_090652.1, on the reverse strand, counting down.
TGATCCAAAACCTATTAATTATACAGTGCAAGATTTTTACCAGTTTGGAGGCTTCCGGCAAATCGCCTGGCCACTCGCTGGCAGCGATACGAGGGGCCTGGGGAGGAAGACCGGGAGGTGCTGGATCCAGGGGCATCTCCTTCCTGCAGGTCCTGGGGCTGCACAGACGGGGGGGGGGGGGGGGGTCCTGCCCTGTCTGGGGGCGCGTCCTGGGCCATGCTGTGCAGGTGGGGGATGAGAAGCAGATCCAGCTGTAATAAAGAATAATAAATAATATAATGAGAATGAAATATGTCATGAAATAGGTAAAAAGTATTTACTCAAACTAATTGTTTTTTTTTAATCACTGGTGTATCCAACTGCTAGCAGTCTCTCTCACCCCACCTCGACCCTGCGATCAGCCTGCAGCCCGAGCCTCCGTTCCCCGCTCTGCAGTCAGCCCCGTGATGCAGAATATCCGAATCCCGGCTTGATGATGTCATCAAGCCCAGGCCCAGTTAAAGGACTTCCGAGGCCAAAATCCGGGCCCAAAACATAAAAAAAGTTAGCTACCTTCATGGCTTTGTAAGGCACGGAGGACGCCGTCCGCGCCCTCCGTGCCGTTCCGCCTGGTCCCCTCTGCTGAATAGCCCCCTGAAAGGCTGCGACCCCTCGGTCCGGGTCGGCATCTTCTGCCCCTATAAAGATGGCCGCCGGAGCTGGCCACGGCTGCGCAGTCCGCATAGCCGCTACTGCGGCTGCGCAGCTCTAGGGCCAACCCTCCGATCCACGCTGCCTGTTACGTGTTCGGGGGGTTGGCCCTGGAGCTGCGCAGCCGCAGTAGCGGCTATGCGGACTGCGCAGCCGTGGCCAGCTCCGGCGGCCATCTTTATGGAGGCAGAAGATGCTGACCCGGACCGTGGGGTCGCAGCCTTTCGGGGGGCTATTCAGCAGAGGGGACCAGGCAGAACGGCGCGGACGGCGTCCTCCGTGCCTTACAAAGCCATGAAGGTAGCTAACTTTTTTTATGTTTTGGGCCCGGATTTTGGCCTCGGAAGTCCTTTAAGGGCATAACCGGGTTGCGTGTAGAGCGGGGAACGGAGGCTCAGGCTGCAGCCTGATCGCAGGAACGAGGTGAGGTGAGAGAGACTGCTTGCGAACTACCCACGAAGGGGGCTGCCTGAATGGGGGGGCATATCTGACTATCCATACTGGGGGATTGAGGACCCCTGGTGAGGGGTGGGGTGTTAAAATGTGCAGCTGGGGTGACTAATAAAATAATGTGGATACATATACCCATTTTGATTGAAAAAAAATATACCGGGGGCAGTTCGGCTATAATGGGGGGACCTAATCCTGGGTGCACACACTAATCCAGAGGGCACATCTGGCTATAATTGCACTGGTCCATAAGGGGGAAACAAGGTCTGGATGCGAAGTGGTTAAACACAGAAAAACGTTATATTCTAATACCGTTTATTTCTTTATTGGACATGAAAGAATATGACTCAAATAAAAAAGTATGATACTCACCTAAGGAGAGGGAAGGCTCGGTCCTAATGAGCCTTCCCTCTCCTCTCACAGTGCCCGGTCCCGCGCAGGATCCCCTGTAGCAGTATTCGACCAGTTCGGTCAAATACTGCCAATTCCGCCGCCGAAGGGAGGTTTCGGAAGCCTTCGGGAGCACTCGGGCTCCTGAAGACGGGGCAATCCATACTACGCATGCGCCCTCTAGGACGCATTCGCACGTGCGTAGTATGGAGCGGCCCGTCTTTGGGAGCCCGAGTACTCCCGAAGACCTCCGAAGTCCCTGCGGCGGCGGATGCGAACGGGAGAGCCAGCGCAGCACCGAGGGCACCAGGAGAGGAGAGGGAAGGCTCATTAGGACTGAGCCTTCCCTCTCCTTAGGTGAGTATCTGACTTTTTTATTGTAAAACTGGTACCCATACGCTTTAAATACAGTAAAATATAAATAGGATAGGATATAAAGAGCGCTCTTGAACGTAGACTGGGGCAATGGTTCATCTTTAGTAGGCATAAGCCCCTCAGCACAGAGCAAATATATCAAAGGAGTGGCTTTGAGACAACTCTGTGTATGTTTGCCCTTGAGTTGAGAGGCCAAGCAAGAGCATAGGCATCAATAAAATTTAATAACTCTGGAGAGATCTTAAAATGGCTATGCACCACAGCCGGATCATCCACAAGGCAAACCTTGGCAGTTGCCAAGGTCAGGGAGAGGACCAAGGAGCCTGATGGACGATAGCACCTATCAAATCCTTGTAAAAATACCAGGTGATCATCAGTGGTTATCAAGTTGCATTCCACAAAGTATGATATAAGGCCCTTTTTTCCACTAGCTGCGTTTTTGGGAAAAGTGCAAAACGCATGCGTTTTTCCAAATTCAATAGTGCAGGCGCATGTCTGCACAATTACGATGCGTTTTGTGTTTTTTCTTTTGTTAATCAATACAACACTTTTCAGCCAGAGTAAAAAAGCAAAGCAAACACATAAAAAACTCACAAAAACATTTACATCAAAATATCTAGATGCATTGCACAAATAACGTGTTTACGTTTGTGTTTTGCAGTGGAAAGGGCCCATACTCTTAGGGCTCAAACCCACTAGAGCGCTTTTATGCGCGTTTTGAGTGTTTTGTGCATCGCTAGCGATCCCGCAAAATGCTCTGCTAATGTTAATGGGTGGCCCAAATTCCACTACAGCGGTTGCAGTTTTCAATGTTCGATTTCGGGTGCGTTACCGCTTCCAATAGAAAATATTGGAGTGCTGCTGAAACCGTTTACCGTTTTTAAAGCGCTGGACAAAAAATGCATTTATGATTCCCACAATGCTTTTTTTGTCCAGAAAATA